>NC_090172.1:3779445-4079445 GCF_024679245.1 Pseudorasbora parva | reverse complement strand
GGAATAAAAGAAAAGTATTTCATGAGGCCAAAAAAAATGTTTTGTTAAACTTAGTACGTTATATGATTTCAATTAATAAGACATGCTTTTTGATTAATAACATTTTATTTAACCATTACAACAGCTCAGATAAATTAAAACAGAATTAACTATATATATATATATATATATATATATATATATATATATATATATATATATATATATATATATATATATATATATATATATATATATATACATACTAAAATAAAATAGGGCCCGACATTTAATTGCTAAATTAAATTGCATGAACTGCAAAAGAGTCCCACAAAAGTATATAAATATGCGGATGGTGGATAAGTGGATGGTGACCAAACATGCCAAGCTCCAAATGTCCCATAAAAAAACATGCACATTCACAATACTCTGAAGAACACCTTTGCTGCGTACAGTTGAGAAGTTCTTGGTTTTTGTAGATCGGGACGACCCAGGTTTGAACATGCAGTAACAAGAATAGGATCTGAGAGCTAGAATACAATTAAATCTGGACTCAAATAAAGGGTGCAGCTCTTTATTTGAGTCAATATGCTGACGTTTTAGCACTTCCAGTTTCACCGGTCTGAAGTCTGTTCTTCTTTTTTTTTTGTGGTTAAATGCCTAAAATAAGATCTGTGGTTAACACAAGCTAAGGATATTTTCACATTTTATTCTACGACATAAAATGCATCAGTAATACTGCCTGTGATTTGTGCAAAGACAAGTGGCTAAAAGAATTGCAATCTCAAACTTTCAGGGGAAATATACTTTTTTTTAAATGAAGATTAAAATAGTTGTGTGTAGTTCATTTATAACCTAGATTTAGCATTTAAACTTTAAAATTGTGATAATTTGTGTAGACTATCATGATAAACTAAATGTGCAAGAATCATACACTTTTTTTGGTCCCTATTTTCTGCAATAATCCAAAAGCCAAATGAAAAATCATATTAGGTTTTTGTCGTTTTTGGTTGAACTTACAGGTTGGCCCACAAAAATACATGATTTGACAAAAATACTTGAGCATATCGTTGCCTCTCATTTGTGTAACCATCTAATGATTAATAACCTTTTTGAACCCCTGAGACTGAGGCTTTGGTTGAAGGGGACACATTATGCCCCTTTTCATAAGATTTAATATAAGCAGGTGTCCCCAGAATTTCTGTGAAGTTTCAGCTCAAAATACCCCACAGGTCATTTATTATAGCTTGTCAAATTTGCCCCTATATGGGTGTGAGCGGTTTTTGTGTGTGTCCCTTAAAATGCAAATGAGCTGCCCCCCCCCCCCCCCTCCAGAAGGGGGCGGATCCTTTACACAAGCTTTAGATACTCTGTCAACAACAAAACAGGCCAATCTCACTCAGCCAAAATGTCAGAATAACAAGTTGTGGAGCAGCCGTACATGTTTAACCTGGAGTCGGTCACAGATGAGAGTCTTAGGAAGAAGTTGCACGTTTTAGACTGCACCTGAACATTTCTGAATGGTTAGTGGGTACATTTATGTAACGTTAGTTGTTGAGTTACGTTGATTAACCTCATAGACTAGTACTTTCATGTTAATGTATAAACTGTTTTATAGGAGCTTGTGTGGGAACGTAAAAAGTCTGTCACAGACTATACAATGCAAAATAAATGTGTGTTTATGAATTACGCAAATGGTGAGCGTTTTTGGAACAAAACAATAAAGCCTCTTTGAATTCAGTCAGAGACTGTTAACTTTAGCCATTTCATTTAGCCTTTCTAACATTCTAGAAAGAAAAGTTGCAAACATTCACAAAAGATGAAGTGCCATCCTTACTTGTTGTGGATATGAAGTTAGAGCACAAAGCGTTGGTTTTGAGCCATCCTTTAGAAACAACTTTTTTGCAAATCTAGCGTTGCACTGAACCTCGTTGGTGAATAAGTCATGCGTAAAAGGATTTGTGCAAGCATTGGCGTCTGAACCATTGTGTGTGTGTGTGTGTGTGTGTGTGTCTGTGTGTGTCTGTGTGTGTGTGGGACAAGACCCACCCACTTTTATCGTTTCTAATTCAGCACGTCTGTTTACCTACTCTTACCCGATAAACACTTGTTATTGAACACGTTAGATGCTTTATTTCCTTTTTTCTAATATTTTCTCCATTTTTATTGAAAATAAATGCCTTTCCGATCTGATATGTGATGGGGGAAAGGGAATAGAGCGAGTGTGGCAAAAGGCGGATTTGAACCTCTGATCGATTTGCGTCAAAACTTGATGACCTGCATCTCACCCCTACACTATTGCCATGATAAATAATTTATTGATTCATTGAATTAATCGTTTAGTAAATGGCAGTATATTTGTATTAAATGTAAATGGCCTTTAACGCTACTCCAGTAAAAAAAAAAAAAAAAAAAAAATCTGAGAGAGGACCCACCCACTTTTTAGTTGCTTCCGATGCCCATGTGTGCAAATTTAAGATTTTATCGACATTCACTGTCAGATGGTCTCTGGCCGGTCTTTGACCAATGAAAGCTGCGATAGAGTCGACCTTTTGCCGTAAGTCTGAATGTCTGACTACGTGAGACCAAGTATGTAATGACATGGACAATAAGAGGTGCAAGATTACGCTCCAATCTCTGATTAATCAGATTTCAGTGCATGATTTTTTTCTTTTTATCGTCCCCTTGTTCCACAAATATTTGGTTACATTCTTGGAATTTTCCATTTTTTTTAAAATAGTTAAACTATCCCTTTAAAGATTGATTTCTATTATGTATATATTTCTTGGAGGTTGTGTAAGAGCTTCACTAAAGTAATGCATGTTTTCCCTCACTTAATGTTCGGCATATATTCCCTTGTGTCTTTATTTTTGGCAGCAGTCCTATATAACAGTCCCCTTCCTTTACTTTGAAACATGTTTGTTTTGCAACAGTATATCTTTGCTTATTACCAGCAATAATAAACCCAGGCCCAGAGGCAGTGAACATAGTGAGATTATGGATGTTTGTGCTCTGCATTTTTTTGAGGATAATGTTTTTGTGTGTTTAAAGGTGTAATTTTTATTTTATTTTTTTCCTTTCCTGCTCCCTCTCAGAGCATTATTGACTCTTACGGTGACTTGTAAGCGCTTGTAAAAGCAGCAGAACGTAAGGAACGAGCCCTTGGTCATCCATGCCTCATTAATCTGTGTTTCAACTGCATACATACTTCGGTCGCAGTGCTCTTCGCTGATTGGCCAGTGCTTGGATCATATGCTCTTGTTGTATAGGCATTCTTGTCTCCATAATCAGGGATAGCCGCTCCAGGAACTGTTGCCCTGCAAAAGGTCTCAAGCAGCGTTGGGTTTTGGAACAAAGGGCCCGTTTGACTGATTGAGTCAGGGCATGTTTGAATGGACCTCTGTCTTCAAGTGTCCGGCAAATGAGTCGCTGAGCTGGCTGTGTTGGAGTTTCCTCTGGGTTCACCGCACTGCGTCAGGACTTTAACTAGGCCTATAGAGTATTATCTTTTGGTGAATCTCATAAAATTTTTAAGTGATAGTTCACCCTAAAATGAAATTTAAGTCATTATTTACTCACTCTGGTGTAGTTCTATTTTCCGTTTACCTTTTTTTTTGTCTGAAAAAGAAAGATAAAAATTAAAAGAAATGTCCAATGCATGCTCATCCCTATAAATGCATCGAATAGCAACCAATGTCAAGCTTTTTAGAAGAAAAAAAAGAAGAAGAGGCAAACGTATCACAGAATAGTCTGACGTTACATGTGTTGTATTATTGTTTTGGGCTAGTAGTTGGCTGATTTTGTTGTAAAAACTTGGCAGGACCCTGTCTGCACGCGCGCTGGAATAAACAATCTTAGCCGGTGTTGTAAAAAAATAAAAGAATTGAATGATACACAGAGTACTTACCCAACATGATCACAATTTCAGAGAAATAGTGAAGGTGAATGCATACAAACAAGCTCTCCGTTTAGGATTCGAACAAATATAATCCAAGCGGCTTTGATGACGTGATGATTACGTTACTGTTGATCATCTGTCCGTCATCGGCTAAAGCCCGCCCTGATGATTTCATTGGTCAGAACAGTTTCTATTCGTAGATAATTACTCCTCTATGGATCAAGTCCTGACCGAACCACCCGACCTTAACATTTTGTCGACAGGGACAGTGGACAATTTAAAGAAAAGTTTGTTTTTCATGAGACTGTGACTCCTCTGCTGCCATCTACTGGTTATAGTGAACATTTATTGTTTTACAAATCATCACATTAAAAATAACATTACAATTTCATACTATTTAGAGGTTTGAAGTGCTGGTAAAAGTGTGATGCTCTTTAAAAGTGCTTAAATTTTACTCAAAATGTTGTTCAAACCCTGAGATGAAGAGCTTAATGTAAAAAAACAAAAAACATTAGACTATTTCTGCCACAATACCATGGTTACAGTTAGCATTATTACATTAAGTCCATGGTAAATGTTGGCTTCTTGTGGATTGCAAAGCCTTCTATAACTTTGTTTATGGCACAATGTTTCTCCTGGTTTCCACATTATCACTGTTTGACCTAATATCTATGGTTTACAGAATTCAACCTTCCCACCAGATCTCGCTCTGACGTTATTTAATACTGCAGCGAATTCAAACACCTTCTCACCGGCTCTCCCAGTGCTGTGTAGTAACGGTGTTGTGTGATCGAGATTGCTGTCTATTATTGGTCATACAACAGAAATGGCAGCTCTTATCAGTTGGCCAACGTTGCCGCGATCTGGAGCTGTGATTTTATCTAATTAGACTTTTAAGCTTTTAGGAGAAGTTGTGTGTGTTATTAGTTTTAATGCAGGCCGTTTGCATTTCTGTGCAATTGTGGTGTTCTTTGGGTGCAGATTTGTTTGGATCCCCCAGTTTTACCAGACACACTTGTCCACTGTCAATGGTAATTACATCACTTCTTATGCATCCACAAGGACGTGCTACAGAAAGTTTCACATGTGATAAAGATTGGTTACAAGAGTTGCAAATTCCTGCTGAGAGATTCTCACTCTTGATCACAAACCGAAACCTCTCTATCCATGTTTTTTTTTGTTCAAGAATGCCCGGCTGATGCTAAAGTGAGATTATAGAATAACTTTACCAAGTTTGTCAGTCTCAATGTCTGGTACGTCTATTATGTGACCCAACCTGTATTTGTATGGGGAAAAAAATATTTCCCATATTTCTTAACTTCTCAAATGCGTGGTTCCTTTTTGACTAGTTAAAGTTTGTAAAGTGTGAAATCCTGATGTCCTCGGGCTGTAGCCATTAGCTGATTGAGCTGTTATGGTAAATAAGGTGCAGTATGGACTCTGGAGAAGAATCTTCCTCCAAATCTGTTGCTATCCTTTAAGTAGCGTGCTGACCATCTGCTCCGCTGTGAAGTCCCCAAATCCTCCGAGAGCTCAGCAAAGTGCACCTCTAATACTCTCCTTATGGCTCCCTATGCAATCTGGTCAGGCATTACGGAGTGCGCTGAGCTGGATATTAGTATTTGTGTGTGCATTATGTGAGCCAAAAATCACAAAGTAGGATGAGGTCTTTGGATGTAGTATATTCAGAACTAGTGTTGGCACGATACTGGACAGTATTGGTATCATTTCCGATATTTCCGTATCGGTACATTTCAAAATCTCTATATTTTTGACAACACTTATACAGAAGAATGTGCTACTACCATGTAGGATAGATAATAATACAATAAAATATGGACAAACCCAACTGTTGTTTAACTTTTAAACCCAATGGTTGAGTTTGTCAATATTTGACCTAAACAGGAGTTGAAACAACCCAGTATTTTTTGAATGCATGTTAATTACTGTGTTATATCATATTATATGGCATACTGCTTTTATGAACATTCAGTATGCACAGATGACTGATAAATAGCCAATACAATTCTGATCTATACTATATTCTCTAAACAAATACAAATTAAATGAAGTCAATTTATGTATCACAACATTAAAATGTACATCTTGAAGGATGGATAATACTTTTTAGGGTGTTTTTTTATTTCCTGTTTTATTTTTATAAATTTTGCCAGATTTGTGTATTTTTATTTTTTATTTAATATTTCACCCTTTTGTCCCTTTCATTAATCTATTTTACACCAGGTACACAAAATAGTTCCACTCTGGACCTTAAGGACAAAATCGTCCCCATTGAAACCCATTTAAACTGCAATTTTGAATCGCAGGGCCATTTATCTATAAAATGATGCAGTCTTTAGCTGATTTCCCACCGTCAGGTTTCCTCTTGAATTTGGTACTGCACTGTCTGGTTATGAAGCGGTTGGCTAACCGCGTCGAACCGTGCTGGAAAAGCGGCTTTTGGTAATAGGCTTTCATTCTATTGGCAACAGTGTTGGGTTAGTTACTCTAAAAAATAATTGATTACTAGCACTATCTTCAACAGTTTAATTAGATTACTGTACTTATTATGCTCTATAAAAAGTATTACCATTTACTTAATAAATCCCATATCAACCTGACCAGTTGAACAATACAATGATAGCCATGAAACTGCTCTTTTAAGCAAATAATATACAATTGCATATGTTTTTCTTTCTACACACACACACACACACACACACACACACACACACACACACACACACACACACACACACACACACACACACACACACACAATTCGAGAAGGTTAAATGGTCCTAAAGAATATAGTCACACTTGTATTGTTTGCAGTCAAAAATGAGTCCATTGGAAATTAATGGGAGACGAATTTCATCTAGTGGAAGCACTTGTTACTGCACCCAAACAAAATCTGACTGACATAACTTGTTTATATTTATGGCTTTGATGTTCTTACATATCTAAACATTTAAGTAGTATTTTTGTGCATTTTTCATAACAATAAATGTGTAATTCTATAACTTTAAATTCATTTTTTTTTAACTATATAATCCGCCAAATTTCCTCTTTAAAAAGAGATCAAACTACCATCTGAGCTCCTAAAGCAATCAAGATTCATGACAGTTTAAATTGGAAATTATTTTCAGGTCCATGCTAAAGAATTGAATAAATTGATTATAACTACAGCATAAATATAATTTAGTGCCATAAAATCTCCTAAAAATACAAAATATTAAATAAAAAAACATTATCACACTAAAACATACTGCATACTAGAGGTTGAACGACTTCAGTCGACATTTGTGATGAAAGTCGAGTCGACGTCGACTAGTCGCTGATGACGTCATTAATAAAAAAATAAGCCTAAGCCTCGAGCTGAGACTCCAACACAGGTTTTTTTGTGTGTGCACAGCTTATAGGACACAGTGCTGCCCAAAAGGTTATTTCTCCTACATAACAGCTTTTATTGATAATTTATTATGTGTCGTTTCATTTTTCACAGATTTCTGCTTGTTCTGAATTAGATTCAGATAAAGTAGCCAGGTAAAGGCCAGCGACTGGTCGACATCAAGCTTAAAGCGTCATACATTTCATTATATATATTTATATATAAAATTGTTCTATAGTCTATACACATTTTTTCTATACAGAAATAACTAATTCAATTAGAAAAATAGAGTAATGCCTGACTTTAATTATTTTTTCCTTATAAAAGTACAGTAATTAATGACTTAGTAATGCATTACACCCAACATTGTTTGGCAAAACCTTAAAATCTTTTGGAGAGAAAAAATATATATTTTTACCAGTTTGGGATAATTTTTTATTTTACTTTTTTGACAAACATTTTTGGAAGGAAATAAAATTATTAGTGCTATATGTAAACATTGGTGTAAATGAGAGCATGCTTGAATATCAGATGTGTATTTGTATCTGTGTGCATATGAAATGATACCAATATATCATGTATCCCTGGAAATCAACATCTTGAAAATTGGATTAGAAATGTCAAGTAATAGGATTTATGTCCTGGATGATGATGATGCCTGGACACTTCTCACTGAATTAAACATGCAATGTGTCACGATATTGCAGTTTGAAACGTTGCATTTTAAATGTTTCACATGCGGTTAAGGGAATTATTATGCATTACACACCGACCAGGCATAACATTATGATCCTGACATACGCAACAAACTGAGATGCTCTGTGTATTCTGACACCTTTCTATCAGAACCAGCATTAACTTCTGGAGCAATTTGAGCTCCAGTAGCTCGTCTGTTTGATCAGACCACGTGCATCAATGAGCCTTGGCCGCCCATGACCCTGTGGCCGGTTCTCCACTGTTCCTTCCTTGGAGCACTTTTGATAGAGACTGACCACTGCAGACTAGGGATGGGACGAAATATCGTTTGACAAAATATCGCGATACAAAACGTGACGAAATGCATCGAGGTCGAAAAAAATGTATCGCGAAATAAAGATAGATGGCACTGCTGCATGATTTGCGTAGAATGAGGGTGGGGTGCAGCAGCAAACATTAATAGGGAAAGAAAAGGGTTGACATTAGCATTAATATTCTAAACCAAAAATGCAGTTATTGCCTACATAAACTACCATATTTTCTGTTTAACTTTTATTAGACTCCAGAAAGAAAAGGGCGTTTTTTCACTGAGCACATTCTCTGCAGTCTGAGCGCGATGCACTGCAGCTCACTCTCGCTCATGTCTGAGGTAAATCATTAACACCATCACCGCTTACAGTACACCTGTTTTATTGAACTAAATACATTACAATCGGCTAAAACGAATGCACAGGTTACTTTCCTGAACAAGCGCGCTCCCGAGTCCGTGTTCTTCACACTGTCCACGTGAATCGCGGCCAAGCGGCAACCTCCCGCGATCTCTCTTGAAGCCAATACGGAAGTAATGTAAACTGCAATTCCTCAACTGGCCACTAGGGACAGGCTCCAGAAGGGAGCAGAATCTCATTGAGCTCCATGTTAAAAATCTCAACTTTAAAGCAGAAAAAAACATGTTTACAGCCTGGTACAAATTGTGGTTTTGGCTTATAAGGCTAATTTTGATCTTCATGACAACTCTGAGGGGGGTGAATTTTTTTATAACTCATTCGTTTACGTTATATAAAGCCTTAAGGTTCTGCATAATTAAGGGCGTGGTTACAAGTGGATAGCCATTTATCCGCCGTCTATAGTCATTGCGTCACCTCAGCTCCGCGCACATCCCGCCTTTTTGCCCATTTTCTGTTATCCGGGAGTGACACGTGATGACTCGCTCACAAGATGGCAACGCCCAGCTCGCCCCTACTTTAAGCTTCAGAACGGCTTATCAGAATCCTATGGGTGACGTCACGGACGCTACGTCCATATTTTTTTACAGTCTATGATCGCGGCCCAGTTCGGCGCGCACGCGCAAAATACCGGCAGTTAGTTCAACAGGAAATGCGGATCTCTTAAAGGGGCCGCACTATATTCCTACTCGTGTAATATGGACCTCCTCCAGGTATGGTGTGGTTCTGGTTCGTTCACTGGTACACATTAACAATTTTTCATACGAACTTTGCCCTGTTCTGAATTAAACTGCCAGTGTAAAAACTCCCTTTATATACTTAAAATGAGAGAAATCACTAACAGTTACTTACTCATTATTTTTAAGTTTAGGCTTAAGAGAACAATTTCTTAGATAAACATATCTATGACCTTTGATATGTCTAGTCTTCATACTGTATTGATTATTATTGAATAAGTATGGTTTCACTAATAATAAATGTACATTTCCATAAAGCATGCACATTTGTCCATACCTATGTTGATTAGAGTATTAAAAACTTAATTTAAACTTAATTTAAGATACATTTACAATTGCTAAAAAGGTGCGATTTAAAATCGAGTTAACTCATGACAATCATGCAGTTAATTGCGATTCAATACTTTAATCGATTGACAGCCCTATAGTGCCCTCCACAATTATTGGCACCCCTGTTTAAGATGTGGTCGCGGACTTCTAAAAATTCTTCTTCTTTTTTAAACAACATAGAACCAAAATGCAAAAAAAATAGAAAAATCCTACCTTTCGTTTAAGTACATTACTTTGGTGGTAAAAAAAATCACAGATTTGAAAAAAATAAAAATAAAATTTGATATCGTATCGTGACGTATCGTATCGTAACACTGGCATATCGAGGTGCATCGTATCGTGAGTTTAAGTGTATCGTCCCATCCCTACTGCAGACCGGGAACAGCCCACAAGAGCTGCAGTTTTGGAGATGCTCTGACCCAGTCGTCTCGTCTAGCCGTCACAATTTGTCAAACTCGCTCAAACTACGCTTGCCCATTTTTCCAGCTTCTAACACATCAACTCTGAGGACAAAATGTTCACTTGCTGCCTAATATATCCCACCCACTAACAGGAGCCGTGATGAAGAGATCATCAGTGTTATTCACTTCAGCTGTCATAATGTTATGCCTGATTGGTGTACACTGCACTGTTTTACAAAATGCAGTATGCTTATGTTCATAAATGCAGCCAGTGTGCTGAAAACCAACTACAGGATGATAGGATCTGTTCGCTTTGACACTAAACGCTGTTTTTCCACCAATGGTATCCAACTTGAACAAATCTTGGACTGCAGTGAAGCTCTAAAACAATCCTGATGTTTGAAAGATGTCTAAATACCAAATGTCCCCGTGTTGATGAATGTGTCTGTTGTATCAATGCCATCACTAGAGGGGTGAACAGGGAGCTCAGTGAGACCTGTCTCTGCACCTGAGAGGGCTGGCCGGACTCCAGGTATTAGAGCTCAAATATCCAGCTCATTAGCTCCCGATGAGAGACGGGGGCCACATTGACCTCACAAGCACAAATAAATAAAGCCCTGCTCCCGAACGGGCTCCTGTATTGAAACATCTCTGAGTTGTTGTTTCAAAGATGGCCTGTTGCCCTCAGATTGGTTTAAGACTGAAAGTAGAGCTGTGGGTGTAATTTCAGTAGATTTAAAGGGTTAGTTCGCCCCGAAATAAAATGTCATTAACTCCTCACCCTAATGTCGTTCCACACCCGTAAGACCTCCGTTCATCTTCAGAACACAGTTTAAGATATTTTATATTTAGTCCGAGAGCGCATTAAAGTGTATGCACACTATACTGTCCATGTCCAGAAAGGGAATAAAAACATCACCAAAGTAGTCCATATGAGACATCAGTGGGTTAATTAGAGTCTCTTGAAGCATCGGAAATACATTTTGGTCCAAAAATATTAAAAACTACGACTTTATTCAGCTTTCTCTTCTCCTCCGGTTTGTTTTCAATCCTCAAATAAAGATTCGAACTGGTATGAATCAGCGGATCGTGTGTCAAACTGCTGAAATCACGTGACATTGGTGATCCGAATCATGAATCAATACGCTGATTCATAAGCGTTCGAATCTTTATTTGAGGATTAAAAACAAACCCGGAAGAAAAGACAAGCACAAATAAATAAAGCCCTGCTTTTGAACGGGCTCCTGTATTGAAACATCTCTGAGTTGTTGTTTCAAAGATGGCCTGTTGCCCTCAGATTGTGTGAAGACTACAATAGAGCTGTGGGTATAATTTCAGTAGATTGACTTTTACAGCTAAATCAGTTGTTTTATGTTAAACATCGACATTTATGTAACGTTTATAGCAATTTAACAAAGTAATTGCCTTGTTTTTTTTCTTTGCGTCAGTATACACAGTGCTTCTGGAATGAATAGTAACCCTTGGAGACTGTTCAGGCTTTATTAAGTGGACGGTTGTGAATCAAGTTATTGTGTGTCTGTTGGAGAAGGTGGCAGCTGGTGATTTTGGCAGCGAGATGGTTTTCTGTGCTCTGTTGAGAGCAGATAGTGACCCAGTGTGTGCGGAGACACGGATCTGTCCATTCTTCATAGTAACTCAAAAGTCAGTCTGTTATAATCTCTTAAAGGGGCTTAACACACACAGTCTCATGTTAATCTTGAATTATTGCATCCTTCATATCTCCGAAGACTCTTTAGTTTTTTCATATTTATAAAAGATACACTTACCTAAAGGATTATTAGGGACACCATACTAATACTGTGTGTGTTTGACCCCCTTTCGCCTTCAGAACTGCCTTAATTCTACGTGGCATTGATTCAACAAGGTGCTGAAAGCATTCTTTAGAAATGTTGGTCCATATTGATAGGAGAGCATCTTGCAGTTGATGGAGATTTGTGGGATGCACATCCAGGGCACGAAGCTCCCGTTCCACCACATCCCAAAGATGCTCTATTGGGTTGAGATCTGGGGACTGTGGCGGCCATTTTAGTACAGTGAACTCATTGTCATGTTCAAGAGACCAATTTGAAATAATTCAAGCTTTGTGACATGGTGCATTATCCTGCTGGAAGTAACCATCAGAGGATGGGTACATGGTGCTCATAAAGGGATGGACATGGTCAGAAACAATGCTCAGGTAGGCCGTGGCATTAAAACGATGCCCAATTGGCACTAAGGGGCCTAAAGTGTGCCAAGAAAACATCCCCCACACCATTACACCACCACCACCAGCCTGCACAGTGGTAACAAGGCATGATGGATCCATGTTCTCATTCTGTTTATGCCAAATTCTGACTCTACTATCTGAATGTCTCAACAGAAATCTAGACTCATCAGACCAGGCAACATTTTTCCAGTCTTCAACGTCCAATTTTGGTGAGCTTGTGCTCCACTATTTGTAGTGGAGATGAGTGGTACCCGGTGGGGTCTTCTGCTGTTGTAGCCCATCCGCCTCAAGGTTGTGTGTGTTGTGGCTTCACAAATGCTTTGCTGCATACCTTGGTTGTAACGTGGTTATTTCAGTCAAAGTTGCTTTTCTATCAGCTTGAATCAGTCCTACACTGCCCCTAAACCTACTCATCACAGGAAACTGCACGGTTTACTTTATCAAACAACAAAAAAAACCTCATTCTGTATGATTTATAAGCCTTTTGAAAAATGGGGACGTGGGGAATGTCCTCATAAGTCACCCTCTCCTTGTAATACCTATGTCATACCCATGTCATTATACACATTTGTGTCCTGTGTGCACGTGTACACGCACATCCAGGAGAAATGCCCATACAAGGAATTCCGCCCTTAATGATGTCATACAGGGCCATACTTGGACTGAAACTTAAACTTTCCGAGACTTGTTTGAATCCTGAAGGAGTGTATTTGGCACTGAAATACTCTGTCACACATCCCATGCCCATGTTTAGCATGAAAATCAACTCTTTAACAATGTAAATAAACCAGAATGCATGAAAAAACTGCAGTTAATCATTTAACTTTGTCTGTTAGTTGGTTCATTTATGTGGAATAATAAGTTGGATTACTAACTTAAGTAGTATACTGTTGCTAGAAGAAATGTCAGTAAATAGCTACACAATATCCTGACATAGTAATGTGTTTACAGGTATCTTTTTATTTTGATTGATAACATTGATAACCAGTTTGTTGGAAATGAAATCATCATTAGACCACAGGAATAAAAATGTCGGCCTATGCATTTTATTATTAGTGATATTTAGTAGTATTAATGCTATTTATGCAAAGAGAAATCAGTTTCTCACATGAGAATGCTTGGCTCTTATGAAAATAAGTCATTTAAAATATCCCTGAAATGCTGTTAAATCTTGTTAAACACTCTGCTCTTCAGAGACCCACCCAATAATGCCAATTTATACATACTGTAGACTTGTACCCGACCCAATTTGACTGTCATTAAACAACCACTGATTAAGTAAAAAAAATGAATATCTGTTAAAAAAAATATATAATAATAGCAACACTGATTGTTGGACTCAAATATCTCAAATGCTAATACTGGGCGTGGGTGATACTAGTATAGTTAATGGTATATCATGCTTGTGTCATTTTATATTTGTGCATTTAATGATATAGTTATTAGAAATCATTATCCCAAAATCATTTTATACCGTTAGTGCCAAAGGTCTCTGCGACAGGGTTATTATAGTTAACTAAAACTGAAACCATAAACATTTGAAAAATATATATATTTTTTGTTAGTTCTCAACATATTGATGCCGAATGATTGTCTCATTATAACAGCAGAAACAACTTATGGATAATAGATTGGATCGGTTCTGAAAAAATGGTATCGGTGCATCCCTAATTTTCTTATCCTCATTGCCTCTTTTTCTTGCAGTTGTAATGTCTTGAAGCAGTATCTGGGCCTTTTGAAGGATGTACAGTGAGTGCTGATGGAAACTTCTGCTCCAATATGAGTGTTCATGATGTTGGCGGGAGACGACGCTTTGAGGACTCCGAGTTCACCCTGCGCATCTACCCAGGGGTCATCGCCGAGGGCACCATCTACTGCCCCATCACCGCCCGCAAGATCACTTCAGCTGCGGAGGTCATCGAGCAAATCATTGGCCGGCTGCAGCTGGATCGGACGAAATGCTACGTCCTGGCGGAAGTGAAGGAGTTTGGCGGGGAGGAATGGATCCTCAACCCCACCGACTGTCCCGTCCAGCGCATGATGCTTTGGCCTCGCATGGCCCTGGAGAACCGCTTCAGCGGCGAGGACTATCGCTTTCTGCTGCGGGAGAAGAACCTCGACGGCTCCATCCACTATGGAAACTTGCAGATGTGGCTGCAAGTCACGGAAGAGCGGCGGCGTATGATGGAGCGAGGCTTCCTTCCGCAGCCCTCGCCGAAGGATTTCGACGACCTTTGTAACCTGCCGAATCTCAACGAGAAGTCCCTTCTGGACAACCTACGCAGTCGCTTCAAGCAGGAGAAAATCTACACTTATGTGGGAAGCATACTCATAGTCATCAATCCCTTCAAATTCCTGCCAATCTATAATCCCAAATACGTTAAGATGTACGATAATCACCAGCTGGGCAAGCTGGAGCCGCACATCTATGCGGTGGCGGACGTGGCTTACCACGCTATGCTGCAAAGTAAGCAGAATCAATGCATTGTTATTTCTGGAGAAAGTGGGTCAGGCAAGACCCAAAGCACCAACTTCCTGATCCACCACCTTACGGCTCTCAGTCAGAAGGGCTTTGCTAGTGGAGTGGAGCAGATCATTCTGGGTGCCGGACCAGTGCTGGAGGTAAGAGCGGATTATATTCATTAACAATATTGCATGGTTGTTGGCAGTGCTTTTTATAGGTTTGTACTTAGAGCTGCTCATTAAAAGAGGTAATTCAGCACTGGGAAGATGAATCTGTTTTTAAACTGGCTCATTAATGTAGTAGAAATGCCTTCTAGACTAAGAAAAGACAAGACATTTTTTTATTTTTTTATCATGGGGATGAAAGACAACAATTCCCAGAATGCATTGCTTCGCTGCCCGACGAGGGTGAGGCCACTTCCAAAGCCATTGCTACTGGATCACTTTCCCACTGTGTTTTTTCCCCATAAAATCAGTTCAGTTAGGGAACAGACACTACAATTAAAAACTGAACGTGTCTGTTCAATATAATGTGTGTCGAGTGAGCCGAGCGAGTGTCACAGCACAAACGGAGCAGTAGTCAGATTACACTCATCATGATGAATGAGCTGAATGAGCTCTCCTGATGAGAGCTGCAGGTAAACGTGTCCGTGACATACATTCACAGTGATTGTTGGCAGTGCTTTTATAGGTTTGCGCTTAGAGCCAATTTTTAATTAACCTTACCATTCTGTCCTAACCAGGGATGCACTGATATGAAAATTTGGCAGATACAATAACCGATAATACTTGAAAGCCGATATACTGGCCAATAAATCTACATCCAGATTTTTATATTATTTTTGAGAGGCTGATTACAGAAATAAGTCTTAGCCATGTCCCAAGCTCACAATTTTAAAGTTCTCATAACAATTGTAGCCTATATGACCATATTTTCATTTTTTGATGTGATTCCAATCTTATTTCAAGCAATTCAAAGCCATCTTGGCATACAATGCGTATCTGAAGTGTCTGAAATAATCCATTATTTATCAGCCAAATTCTTTTATCAGGCCGATAACGATAACAATAAATATATCGGCTGGTACCGATATGGTGGCCGATATATCATGCATCCCTAACAAAAACTATTTTTTAAAATTGTATATTTTATTTTATAATGTATATACATTATGTAGGCTATTTACATTTTTTTGGTATCTACTAACTAGGGTGTAACGGTACACGTATTTGTACCGAACTGTTTCGGTACAGGACTTCTGGTACGGTGCACGTGTGTACCGAATGCAATCTTTAACAGTTAACAGTCGGCTTGTTTTACGCAGGGAACACACTTCAACCCGAGTTTCGTTAAAAAAAATTCCAGGGTGCAAATATCACCCCTTACTGAAAAAGTTCATTTCTGACTCTGGACCTAAAGCGCTGTGGCATGTGACAAGACATTTTGTTGGCTGCTTGGTTGCTATTTCAATCGTGTCACGCTTGGTATCTGTATATTAAACACGCAAATGTGTTCTGATTGGCTGTGACTGTGTGTGTCCATGCAGCATTTTCAGTTTCAGAGTGAACAGAAAAGCTTGTAATTCATCTTGTGCGTCTTCCTTGACGTGTGAGGTCTGATAGCCGTCTGCTCTTGGGCCTTTGTTAGAAATGCTCAACGTCACACCTTCAACTCAAGTTATTGTATTGTGTTGCAATTGTCACATTCTTTGATTTGCTTCCAGTTTCGTGTGCTTTTGTGACCTAGATAAGCCCTTGAGTGATGATAGTTTAGAGAGGCATACGCTAGGTCATGCAATACAATGTTGCAGTCATAATCTAGACAAAAGGACGTGTTTTAAAGCTGCTCTTCTAGATTCCAGTGATGCCTGTAATTCCACTCGGCTTTTGTTACCAAAAGGCACATGATCTTGTTTTGATAACATTATCAAAGTTACTGTGCTTAGTCCTTTTTCTGTGTGTAGTTTACCGGAAGGGTATTTTGTTTTTGGAAGAATGAGTTTGTTAAAGCCGTTTGCATGCATTTACAGGACTCTTAACATTTGAGAGCAGTGGCTCCGGCGCCACCAAGTTCAACAGATGGTCGCCCTGGTTAATTTAATCATAAAATTGCTAGGCCATTATTTTGCATGGTTTTGCTAAAGGTGCTCTATGTAGTATTTTTGCAGTAAAATATCCAAAAACCTCTAGGCCAGTGTTATATATTTTGTTCAGTTGAGCACTTACAATATCCCAAATGTTCCAACTATTTGTAAATTGTGAGAAAATTGTGATTTTTAACCAAGGAACTGGGAGTGTGAGGGAGTTTCGTTCAAACATTACGGACCTTAGTAAGCAGACTTTGGAATAAAATGAGGAATTAGGAGTAATTTTGACCCATACAATGTATTGTTGGCTATTTCCACAAATATACCCGTGAGATTTATGATTGGTTTTGTGCTTCAGGGTCACAAATGTTCAGAGCTTACTAGTCGAAATGGATTTTTTTGTTTCAATCTAATAATCTCGGTATAATCCCTGACTTTTTGACTTGCCGTCCACATGCTTACAAAAGGCTAATGTTTAAGCATATGAGTTAATGTCCAACCATCTGTCACGATTGAGCAGCTCTTGAGTGGAGAGGACGGGCTTTAATTGTTTGCGGAGTGAGATTGTGGATCTGCTCATTACTGATTAATGCCGAGCGTGTGGAGTGGACGTCTCTTCATCTTGACTCACATGGACGTGACACATCTGTCAACACACATACACTTTGTTATACTTTAAAGCTCTTTAAGGGCATATGAGTTACGGCTGGTGTAGTAATACAACATTAAATGTGTAGTATTAATAAGAATTTGCCCTTAGTGCTGGATTAGTTTGAGGAGTCTAACTCGTCCAACAACAACAAAACATGTCTTAAGATATCAGGCTTAATTTTTCCAAAATCTTACACTGATGAAGGAGAACCTGAGTCATATCTTGAGAAGTTATACCTTAACTTAGCCGCATAGCAACACCCTGGCAACCACTTCATGATGGGAACTGTGGCATGGCCAAACAGAACAAAAACAATCCATTTCTGGACATATGATTCAACTCATTTGAAGCTTAATTTTTTGCAAATGTTAAAGGGGAGCTGTTTTGCCCTTTAAAAAAAGTCTTGTCTTTGTTTTAGGCTCTACTAAAAGAGGTTTTCAAGCTGGAATGTTGATTATTTTTCCCATATTGTCCATTGTTGCAGCTCATCTCTTCCCAGTCTGTCAGTAACGCATTGTTTAGTTTCTCTGTGAAACCCAACCTTCTGAAAAGCACACTGTGCTCTGATTGGTCGGCTGCAGTGTGTTCTGATTGGTCGAGTGCTTCACGCATGTTTGGGAAATGTCCCGGCCCTTACCATAGTCGGCAGTTTCAACACCCTCCCAACTCATACAGGCCTCGCACCTTTATTATGCGTATGCCAATTAATTAAATGAGGAATATTGTGAACTGTTCCTTTAAACTCGAGAGGCGACAACACCGTCGGCTTTCATCGATGCTTGTTCTTTGACGTCGGGTTGGTGTGTCCCGGACTTTAAGCGCATTGATGTGATGCAGCCTGATCTTAAAATCTAGCAACAGAAGTTCAGGAAGAAGTTGATCTATTTGGAAATGGCAGTCAACCGTAGCCTGGTGGTTCAAAGGCATGAGCTTTAACATGTACACTTGTTTCTTCTTGCAGGATTTTGTATTTGGTGTAATCTTCCCTGAAGCTTAAAGTTTCTGCTCGAGTGAGTGTATCAGTTTCAAAGGTTCATCTCGCGGTGGCTTTCTGCCAGAGCAGTAGCGTGGATAGTTGGGAGTCTGTGTTATGAGTTGGCCAATATGTGGTGAGGATTATTCATCTAATAAACCTGCTGTCATATTTAAAGGGTTGTTGACTCAGTGCTGCTGGTATCTTTACTCATAGCAGTGTTACTGTGTAACTCTGCAAACGGTTAACAAAGACTTCAGTCTCATTATCCAGACATGTTAGCCACACAATGGGCCTCTGTTGGTACTTCATGAGGCAATTTATATCCGTTGTTGTGTGTGACGTTGACATTTTGGACAACTTTAGTATAAGGCAGTTTGATTCCAGATTTTGTGTCAGTTTTTAGATTTGAAGTCGTATCCAAGAGTTGATTCCATTGATTCTTTGGTGGGAGAAAGGGAAGTGAGATGAAACTGAGCAATTATAATAAACAGTGTAATATAATGTATAGGGATGCACGGTATATGTTATCAAACAATATATGTTTGTTAAATGTTATCGTTATTGATCCAATAATAAAATTTGGCCCGATTTAAAATATTTTATTTATTTACATATTTTTAAAGTTGTTAACGTTAAAGGCACAATATGTAATGTTTCAGCATTAAAAAATATATAACACAGATATAGTGATCTTTTATTTTTTTAAAGTTGTGTGTTTACATTATCCCGACAGTTCCAATTAACTTGTAAATCCAGAGAAATTAATATATTAATTCGAAGACACGGACCGTGTCTTTATTTCCGTTTGGCGCCCGTCTTTCACGTCATATCCACGTTTGCGTCTTGCTTCCTGCGGAACTCAGCGGAACCGCCAAACTCAAAGAGGAACACTGACAGTATAAGGGGAACACCCCCCGTATAAAAAAGTCTGTATGATAATGGATCATGACTACTCTTTGCCTGTACGTTTTGCCTGCTCAACAAAGCGCAAACGTACGGGTGAAAAAAATGACCCGAGAAGATTTTGGGACAGTAGAAGAAGCAAGAGACGTGTAAACCTTGGAGAAGCCTTTGAAAGATGGCGAAATCTTCGTGACAAGCTCGGACTGCAGAGAGAAGCTGATCTCACTTGCGTTTTAATAAACAGGTAATTTAAGTAACCATTCAGCTAACATAATAATCATATAATCATAACATGCTGTATGTTTGCATATTGCATAGCGATCTTGACCACATTGAGACGCGTTTAGCTGAATACGTATACATTTTGTATTGCATCGGCTTTTCAAACAGGCGGATTCTGTGTTTTTGGAGACTGAAACTGAGACTTTTTAAAACTGATTCAAAAGTATATTTCTATCCATATATTTGGTGACACGATGATGTCATGTGTAAAACGCAGATGGGCTAACGTTAGCTATTATTGGTTTTATATGTAGCTGGAGAAAGTAACGTTAGCTTCATAAGGTAATATGCCACTATCTGACCGTCACTTTTATCATATGTTAATACTAGCTACATATAATATCGATATAATAATGATCTACTTATTCATATATCTCTGAGTTCCAAAATAAATGTTTATTAGAATGATTGATGAACGTGGGGAGCGACACAGCGCGTGTTCCAATGAACCACGTAACGTTATTGCTGGTCCTGGTTCTCTCATTTAACGTTACTATGTTTTATGTTGGTAATGATAAACTAAATTGAAATGTATTTCCTTATTGAACAGTTGATATACAGAATGTTCGACAATCGCGGATGCCATGTCAACATATCTATAATTTGAGTAACTCAAATTATGATGCACGGTTAATATGTCAACATAGCCTACCAACTTATAGGTATGTTGACATAGCGACCGCCCGCACAACATTCTGTCTCACACATTAGCTAACGTTACTGATAAGTTTGTTAAGTAACGGTAGCTCGCTGCTATTCCATTAGATTGACATTATATAAAGTGAAAAGCCGTAACTAAACTTAACAATAATAGAGATGTAATATAACAATTACCTTGTCAGTGAACATGTTTTCTGCTGGAGATGCCAGATTCGCTGGTTGACAGTGACAATGACAACAACTCCCATGAGCCCACGCACTTTCCCGACGTCATCAAAGTACGTCTGTTGTTATTATTTTGAATGAGTGACCCCTAGTGGCCAAAAGTTGCATACTGCACGTTTAACCGATGACCGTTTGACCGATGGCTGACCGTATCAACGTTAACCGACCAAAGTTGTCGTTTAAATTAGGCTGTTATAGACCGTGGACTAAACGCTACAAGTAGCCGTCTCATTACAAAATCTTTTTCTGTGAAGTGAACAAATCCCTCACACTCAATTTTTCATAACTCGCCTGTTTGTACTTAATAAACCAATAAAAACATTTGGCGCGAGATCACAGCGTTTGGGTTTGCACGCTCACAAGGTTTGCAAAAAATAAACACTCGAGGTTAGAGCCGGGTCATACATTTGGAAATATATTACATCTGCATTTCAGTGGTAACACATAAGGTGTTGATCATCATCTTTCTTTATTATTGTTAGCACTACCTCGAACTAAAGCGGCGTCTCTTCTGAGCTGTCATTTTCTTAAATGAGCCGCGGCAATGTTTCAAATGAGCTTCCAATGCTAGACAAATGCCTTTATTTTCAACGCGATCACCTTGTACCCAAACCATTTCGAAACTAAGGAGCCATTTGTCCTCCGATTACAAACAAGCTCCTTGGCGGCACATTTCGCGCTGTAGGGGGTTTAAAAAAGTGACGTGAGTGGAAGGGAGGCGGCGAGACAGTGTGTGTGTGTGTGTGTGTGTGTGTGTGAGAGAGCGGCAGAGAGATCATAGAGAGATGCGACAGAGTTGTGAGATTGCAGGCGGCTGTTATTTCGAATAGCGCAGCAAATTTTAAACTAATCGGTTAACCGGTTTCAACCGGCTAATGAGGCTCGGTGGTCGGTCAAGAAAATGTTTAGTTTTCGCCATCCTAATTTGTAAGGCAAAAGATTATTCTTTTTTTGATGAAGAAAGTTGGCCATATGGCTGTAAAGTTAATTTTAAAACAAACTAGTCCACTGCACTATGTTTGATTTATGTTGTAGTGCTTGAGACAGGACTTTTAATGGTGAGCCTTTTGTTTGTGTAATCAGGCTCTCAACAATTATATAAATTTTTTTGATTTATATGTATCTTGGATTTATATTTATCAGCCAATATATCGGTTATTTGCTTTCAAAAAAAAAGTTATAGGTTAAGAGTTACGGGTTATCGGTATCAGCCAAAATGTTCAATGCCTATAACATTTTCTTTGAAATATAGAACATTTTGATTTAGATTAATTAGCCAATATATTGGTTATCAGTAGGGCTGCACGATTTGGGGAAAATATATAATTGCGATTAATTCTGGGTAAAATTGCGATTGCGATTTAAAATGCGATTATTGTTATTATAATTTTTTTTTACAAATGAAAAGTGTGTGTTTATAATATTTTGTGTTTTTAGATTAATGTGACTAAAAATAATTATTATGATTATTATTACTGCAAAAAATATTTTAAAAAAATAAGAAATATTACCATAACAATAACATTTTCATAATTACAAATAAAAAAGAGTAGGTCAGAACAAATATAACTATATAATACTAATACTAATTATTATTATTATTTTTGTAATATTTTACAGAAAACATTTTACACACGCACACAAAAAAAACTGCTGGGTTACCTATTAATATGCAGACAGCCTATGACTAAAAAACATTAGAAAGGTCTAAGCCTAAGGAGTTATTCTTAAAGTCTGTCTTTAATTAGCCTAGAAATCTAGACGCACCCTAGCGGCAGCAAATTTAATCTGCCCGCAAGTGTGGTCTAACAACTCTCAATACCCATCTGAGCTGTGTTCCTCAAAATCTGGACGGCCCAATCACATCGTGTATAGAGTCGGCGGGCGGGGCCATAATGACGACGGCCGAGTTGGGTTTGCGTGCTTCTAGTAAACACAGAAACTGGCGAACGGCGGCGGTCTTTCGAATCAGCTTTGACCGCGACTCTGGAAGACTTGGAGTTAAGCTTTTCTCTGAGAAAAGAACGGCACTGAAGTCATTCTTAAAAAGGGAAGATGTGTTCGGAGATTAGCCGACCGGATACGGCGAATGTTTAATCTGTCAGCGAGCTCTGCTTCACCTTCGTTGCTCTGGTTGGTGTAGCGCTATCCTATCGCGTGCAGAGGGAGTTTGAAAGACAACCGTTTATCCGCCCCTCAGATTGAGCTGTCAATGGGGAGTTTCCAGACCAAACATCTTGATGTGGGTCTGGCTTGTCAGGCTAGGCTTTAATATGAAATATGAACCTCTTGTGCATCCACTGTGGGGGAAAAACTCCTGTGCATTGAAGAAAAACATGGATTGTCCAACACATTTATAATTTTTTAAGTTTATTAAGTTTTAAAATGTATTATTCTTATTATTGATTACCCAAAAGTTTTTAATTCATACTGAAAGCCAGAGGGCGCCCTCGAACGGAAAACGCCACATTTGCCCCAGAGAAGTAATTGACGTTAGTTTTCAGGAAATCCATGATGTGAAGCTAACGCTGTAAATAGAAGATAGAGATGCTTTGATCAAACATGACGACAATAAACACGACTGCAGCAAAATATGGAGTATTTGAGTTCTTCAAGCCATCAAGGGTAATTTCATAGTAATAAAGTGTATTATAATGCAGTGCTGATTGAGATAGAATGCTATATAATAACGCATCGTCTGCCTCACTCTGATGAGAAGCCACATCAGCTCACACACACTCGACTGACGATATGAGGTGAGATAAAGCATGTTATTAAACATTGTCTTTTGTTGAACAGGTTTATGAACGCTTCACTAGTTTGTGAAGATGTTTGACTCGTGTTGCTTTTTCAAACGCACGTTATAAGCGACTCAAACTCGCAGTCTTCCAGACGGAGCAGCGTTTATCACAGCGCCACTCTTCTCAAACACTGGGCATTTATTTATTTAATTAAAATCGCAGCCTTTGAGCTTCCATAATTGCACACAAGCCAAATCGCGATTGCGGTTCGATTTCGATTAATGGTGCAGCCCTAGTTTTCAGGTTTCAAATATAAAGAATTATCTGTATTGGACAAAATTTTCAAATCAATGCATCCCTAATAAAATGTTCTCTTAATTATATACAAATTTGGATTTAGATTTATTGGCCAATATATCGTTTATCATCTTTCAAATAAAGAAATATTGGTTATCGGTATCAGCCTAAATGTTCACAATGGTGCGTCCTTATGAACATTTTCCTCTCTTAAAAATTATATAAAAATGTGGATGTAGATTTAACTGCCAATATATTGGCTCACAAATATAAAGAATTATCGTATTAGCCAAAATGTCCATATCGGTGCATCCCTTATAAAGTATGTTGTGATTGAATGCTTTATCTGCATTGTAAATTAATGCTCTCATTGTGTTTTGTTTGTGATTGGCTCTGTGTTTTTGAATGAATCTTTTGAGTGAACGATAGAAACATACTCGTAATACTCTAAGATTCACCAGTCGCCATCTACTGGTGTTGTCAGAGAACGAATCTGAACGATCTTTTTCGTAAAGCAATAGCAAATCATTAAGAGTTAATTGGCTAAATCAATTCTACCACCAATAAAATTGTACAAAATAAGTTTCAAAGCAACTGAAAGACTTGATAGGTTTCGATTCCTCATTTTTCATGGTCAGATTTGTGACAGCACAATTTTTAAAAGGTTCCCTTACATATTTTTGGTATTCTTTGTTCAAAAGCAGTTTTTGTCGTCATTTCCTATGGTCAGGTTTTCACAATCTCCAAATCTTGGCACAATGCTCTCCGCTCTGTAGTTTACTTCAGCGATTCGGTGGGTTTGAAGGTATTCGTGTGTGTGTGTGTGTGAGGTAAGGGTCTCTGGGAGTTTGGCAGGTTTCTGGAGTTTGTTTCCAGGCCTAAGTGAGGCTTGGTGTTTTTCAGTCCAACAGAAACATTCCTGCTAGAGCCATATGAGAGTCAGCCCAGGTCACAGCATGGCCATTCCTCCTCAGCAGACTATAATGAATCTTTAATGCCTACTGTCATTAGTCTTAATGCGCTACTGGGATTATTGTGAATTACTGCTAGCACTGGGTGGGGCGGCAGAGTTTGGGGGATTTACTGTATGTTAGTCTTCATCATCCTGGCAGATATGTTCTGGACCGTTTTAAAGCCAATGGTATCTTTATCGTTTTGTTTTTATGTAAACTCAATGTTGTGTGAACAAGCTGTACGGTTAGTGAAGTAAAGTTGAGGCTCACTGGATTTATGTTCTGTGTATATATATATATATATATATATATATATATATATATATATATATATATATATATATATATATATATATATATATATATATATATAAAATAAATATATATATATATATATATAAAATAAATATATATATTTATTTTAGCTCACTGATTATAGCTCACTGGATTTATGTTCTGTGTATATATATATATATATATATATATATATATATATATATATATATATATATATATATATTTTTTTTAAAGTGCTATTTCTGCTTCTATAAAAGTATAATATATTAGATTTTTTTTGGGGGGGAAATAATGTCCACCTCCAAAAATAAACCAAAAATAGTGATGAATGGCCATAAGATTGTGAAACTCGAAGTGTGAGGAATGTTAGCCACAGAACTGGCATATTCCTGAATCTCAAATTATCCTCAATGTTTCTCCTGTAATTGTAATTGTAACTCCTGTAGGGTCGTAAGGTATTTTCATCATTGACGGGATAGTCTGTGATTTTATTGCCGTCCGAATCTAGAATGTCAGTCTTTCTCCCACCACCGGCGTAAAAATCCCCTGCCGAATTACCTCCTGTTACCTCTTGTTTTTGGACAAACACCAAGGTTGTGTGGTGACTTAATTGCCGTCCGAACCTGGAAGAGATCACTTCAAAACTAAACGGTTTATATCCTTTTTGAGCACCGTATCGTTGCACTTCCCTGTAATTTGGATGCATTTTAAAGATCTAGCCAACACTTTTATTACTGAAATGCTGAAAAGAATTCAATAATAATCTTTCATCACTGCTCAAAAGAGAGAAATAATTAATTACGACAGTAATTAATGTTATATAAGCCTTACTTAGCTTAATAACTTATTAATAACATAATTAACTTATTTACGCTTATTTTCAAATTTTTAAAATGACATCTTCCTTTTTTTAACAGGAGATTTGAATAAGTAATAATGTCCTATTATTAAATTAAATATGATTTTATTCTTAATACTCCAAGCATATGACATTTTTACAGCAGACATTCATTCGCCTGACCACGTGAGCGTGTTCAGGTGCCCAGGATCACAAAACTCACTCCTCCACCGGGTGAATAAATCGCCATCCGAATGAGTTTATCACTGAGGTGGCTTGCAAATTATTTTTTACAGACGTTCACATGAGAAAAAATTACTGAATAGGGCTAATGACAAATGTTAGTCTTTTATTCCACAAAGCAGTCACTCAAGAAGCATAACATGAGTCAACAGGTATTCTATCCTGTTTAGGATCGCATCTTGTGACGTCACTTCCTGTTTTTGGTTCGTTTAGATGTCTTTGGTCCGTGCTGTGCTCATATTTCAGTCAAACTGCATCAGAGTTGGTTTGCAAGCCGCATGTTTGGTGCACTTCAGAGTTTGGATGAACAATCGTATCAAACCTGACAAGTGTGAAGTGTGTCATGCACCATCATATAGCTAGGCTTAAAGGTGCACTATGCAACTAAGGCGTAGTTTGATGGTCTTTACCTTACAGCCGGTGGAAAATAGGACACGGGCAGAAATCATGTTGATGGATGCGGTTATTAACGTTACTGTAGTGTGAAGCAGAGCAGGACCGAGTGTTGTGGAGCTGAGCACGGCCGCTGGAGCGATTGTTACACAAACACACGGCTCGCGAGCAGCGGGACTTTTATTATGACGGGACGGGACACAGTCACTTCCGCGTTTCCGGTCATGATTATAAGGTAAAGCAGCTCTGTTTATCATATTAGATACATTTAAGTGTGTTTAAAATGATGTTATGACGAAACGCAGATATGACGCAATTGACAGGCGACTCCCTCAAACGCTATGCTGACACATCCCCGTCCTTGGTTAAAATCGCAATTTTCTCACAATTTACAAATAGTTGGAAACATTTGGGATATTGTAAGTACTCAACTGAACAAAATATATAACACTGGCCTTGTGGTTTTTGGATATTTTATTGCAAAAATACTACATAGTTCACCTTTAACACAGATTTCCTGCAACTTAACATCAACATTTTTGTGAATCTCCAAAGATGTGATTTGAGCACACTGTAAAAAAAAAATCAGGTCTCTGATTGAACATGTGCTAAACATGATTCTAGTAGTGTTGTCACGATACCAAAATTATGACTTCGATACGATATCAGACTAAAATATCGATATATCGATACGAAATCGATACCACAGTAAAAAAATAAATAAATAAATAAGATAAGATGCTTAATATGACAACAGAACTTATTATTCATTGTTATTTTTAACTAAAAATTCATGTGGCCAGCATGTTCCTTAGGGTTGGGCATCGTTTTGATTTGAACAATTATTGATCAATTACTATTAAAATTATCTCACAAATTTTTGCTATCTCAATGTATTTTTTACAATGGGGTAATTGTGTTGCAATAGCTTACACAGCACAAGAAAGCTTGATTTCGAATGGTAAATTGAATTTAAAAAGACGAGTAAACAGTAATAAAATAAGAACAAATAAACAGATTACAAACAAAGAACAAATGCAATAGAATAGAAGATACTAATTAAACAGACTGCTTTATTTTTTCAGGTAAGTCTAACATTCAGATAAGAAATGAATTAAAAAAATGCATAGTAATTACATTTAAAACAACATTGGATAATGTTCTTTGTAAAAAAATTCAATAGCGTACAGATGAAACTATTAAAGTTACACAAGTTGATCAGTCAAGAGCAGTTGATCGTTTGTCTTTTTGTAGTTTGAATAGCATATGACTGCGGTCCCTTTAAGACTAACAGACGCATGGATCCTGAACACTGTTCCTGTTACTCGTTCCTCCTGAACTGTTTGCGACTGTGTTTACGTTAATACTCTTCCAGATGTGCACTGATAATTCTTTGAGTGTATTTGACCAATAATAAGCTGGAAAAGGAAGCAAATGTTTGCACTTGTATTATGTCAGAGGCGGCTTTATTACGGTAGGCTATGTGTGTGCGCTTCAGATGTGAAGCACGAAATCTGCGGGGATTAGTAGAATTAATTTATGTGCAATCCCGCGCGAAATTCAGACCGATCACACACTAACACTAACACACTGTCATGAGGAAAAAGTCCAGCAGAACGCGCGTTCGCCGTGCTCAGAGGTTAACCGGGCTGAGTGAGAATATGCCGGTGTGTGTGTCAACTCGCTGACGGTCAGAGAGGAGAGCGCAGCTGATATCGATACTGTAAAAACTGAGAATCGTATCGTTTCAGATATTCCAGTATCGATATATATCGAAACATCGATATTTTTGACAACACTAGATTCTAGTGACATATTCAGAACATGTTCTAGTGACATTTCTGTGAATTAAATTGTATCACATCACAGAAATTCAATTTGGCCATCTGAATATTTTAGATGTGACCGGTCACTAGAACATGTCCAATTGGAGAACTGAATTTTGTATTTTTTTTATAGTGCACAGCAATGTTCAATTCCACGTCTCACAAACACGGTCACAACTCTTTGATTTGCCATTATACACTGTAAAAAAAAAAAGGCACATTTTTAACTTTTTCAGTACAATCGACTTGGATGTTTAAGTTATTTCAACTTAAATGAAGTTAAACTGACTTTAAAAAATGAGTTACATCTTGTGTAACTAATAAAAACAAGTTTAACATTTCTTAACTTATCTTGATGAGTTAAAACAATGTAAAAACATATGTTGTCATAACTTATTGAACATATAATTTTTTACAGTGTATAGGGTCAGTGTGGCTCAGCTATTCGGGATTTTATGTTGAATCGCTGAAAACAATTAAAAGTTTGAATCGGTCCAACGTCTAGTCCTGGTGTGGTTTCACTCCGACACCAGAAACTGTCATCGCCTCTCAGTGCGGTAAAGCTCATTCACTTTGAGTGGAAATGCCAAACTTTAGTAAACTTTCAAACATTGTGACACTTTTGATTGCATGCAAGGGAAGTAAGACTAGGGCACACTGACCTTTGTAACCTGAGTTGCTCATAGTAGGTCTGACTAAGAAGATTGGCAATCATTAAGCTCATTCGTTGTTGGCATGGTTTATTGTTGTAACAGGTCTGACTGTTGACTTAGTTCATATAGATGTTCAGACCAGTGCATGACTTGCATTGCAGAACGTTACATAGTAATTAACACACTGTCCAAGCCAATGAATGGCTTTCTTCTCTTTACAGCTGTGCCTTATTTATACAAATCAATCACGCTTTTTTCACCGCGTCGCGTAGTGAAGACAGCCTGACTAGTAGTTTAGATATTGTGAATGGTGCTGATGGAACTAGTTAAAGCAAACTATGAGATCTAAATCTCCACGTGTATATAAAAGGTTGAACGATGTCTCATTTTACGCAGTTTTGTAGCCACAGGAACTTGTAAATTACACTCATGCCATTTAGGAAGGTCACATCCACATTCCAGCCTCGTCAACATGTCGAAATTAAAAGTTACGACACAAATGTTTGCATACAGCTTAAGAAGTCTGTATTGTACGGTTTCTGTGATGTGTTAGTGATGCTGGAGGGCGCAGATGTTCTTCTCGTCCGTTCACACATAATGCATGTTGTTTGTGAAGGCCACACTCCACGCAGAACAGCTGCCTTAAAGGGATACTCCACCCAAAAATGAACATTATCCCTACAGTTACTCACTCTCATGCCATTCCAGATGTGCATGACTTGCTTCAGATGAACACAACGAAGTTAAAAGTGGATATTACCAATAACTATAAGTGGGTGGGCCAACGCGAAACAATTAATCAACAGATAGTTTTTAACATGGATACTGAAATGTTGAAATTAACAATGAACAATACTTGCATTAACCTTAGTTAATGTTACAAAAAGAAAGTATCGCTACAACTTCTGAAAGTGACCAGCAGGGTTGTAGAAAACATTTGTCACAAAGTGTTCACGTTTCAGGGTGTGTGTGTTAGAGGATGGATACCCGACCCGAGCCCGACGGGTTCTGACGGTACCCGACGGGTCGGGCCGGATTCGGACAGATATTTAGAAATGACGTCCGGGTTCGGGTCGGGCTCGGTCACGTCAGCGCGATAAGGCATTGAACCTTTTAAATTTAAAACTGCTTATTATGCAAGTAGCCAATGGGCCTGTTTAACTTGATGCAATGGTTTGTTTTTGTGATTAAAATAAATGTAAAATATTTTGTCATTCCAGTGAGCGCAACTTCAGCGCTGCTGGCAGCAGGACAGCCTTGAAGCCATCCACAGTTGATGCAATCCTTTTTCTGCATAATCTATCCATCAAAGTTTAGTCTAATCGAGGTTGTGTAAATAGATCCCATGTTGCAGTTTAGGAACCATACAGTTTGAGAAAATTGGTAAGATGACTTTCATTTCAATAAGCATTTCAATTGTGTTACGTTAATGTTTTGTTCTGTTAGCTTGGGCCATTTTTAGCAGACCTTTGTTCGTTTAATTTCAGTTGGCTCTTTGATTGGGCTCTGTAACGTTTGATGCCCCCTGCGTGTGCTGATACGCTCGTCTGTAAACATTTCAGAATGCCTTCCTACAGTTGCTTAAAGGGGTACTTCAGCGCTGGGAAGATGAATCTGTATTTAAACTGGGTCATCAATGTAGTAGAAGTGTGAAATTATTTTTTAATTTGGTGTCTTCTAGACTGAGAAAAGACAAAAAATGTATTTTTGTCTCATGGGGATGAAAGACTACAATTCCCAGAATGCTTCGCTGTCCTGTGAGGCCATTCCCAACGCCACCAACTTCATTACTGCGACTGAGTTAGAGAAGACACTACAATTAAAAACTGAATGTGTCTGTTCAATATAATGAGTGAGTCACCGCGCGAGTCTCACAGACAGCACTGAGCACTGACTGCAGGAGTGATGAGAGCTGAGGTAATCGCGACTACACTCGCGGCATACATTCACAACGCGAGTTCAGTCTGGCGCGTTTCAGTTCATGCCTTTGCAAGCTTAACTTTCATAGAAATTAATTTGAGAAGTTAGAAGACTCACATTGCTCACCATAGCTCCGTTTAAATGAGTGCCTGTAGCTGAGCTGAGCTCTCCCTGCGAGCTGAGTGTTATCTCCATCCCCCATGCGCAGATTCAAAACATGCGGAAATGGCTCCCTCTGCTGGCTGTAGTCTTTAGCCTTTGGGCAAACATTCCTCCTATGATGCAAATATCGTCAATTTGCATCATAGGAGGAATGTTTCCAGAAATAAAATGCATAAATCTCTCATCTCAGGGGGATATGAGGGGGGAAAGCACAATAATTTGAATATACTCCAGGGTTTCTACTGATACAAAGCCATATGCTAATCGCTGAAGTAACCCTTTAATAAGTGGCTTTCCACACAAACAAACGTACGTGTCATTAGTATATGAGGAAAAAAAAATAGATTTTAACTGTTGGGCTCGGACATAAATATTTTAATGCCTGTCGGGCTCGGGTCGGGTTCGGACAGAAAAATGCGGCCCGATCCGTGTATGTGTGTGTGTGTGTGTGTGTGTGTGTGTGTGTGTGTGTGTGTGTGTGTGTGTGTCAAACAGCACGAGACTGCAAATTATTGTTTTTCGCAAATTATTGCGTTTAATAACGCTTTTTTACATCAAGCAAGTCACATAAGTAACAGTAATGTGCCCAGTCTATTCTCTGCCCAATATGTGACCTTAAACGTACACTTTTCCCAATGTTGATGTAGCCTATTAAAATCATTCAGATATTCCAAGCCATTGCGATATGCATATTGCGATATGTACATTTGCGATATTTCGATAATTTCGATATATTACACAGCCCTAGTTAAAAGTGGATATTACAAATAACTAAGCAGGTTGGCCGGTGCAAACCAATTAATCAACCAATAGTTTTTAACATAGATGCTGAAATGTTGAAATTAACAATGAAGAATACTTGTATTAACCTTATAGTAGGGAGGTTAAGTGACTTTTGACTTCAAGTCATGATGCAAAGGTCCTCTTTGGTATGGAAGTACCTTAGGCTCATACAAATAAATTTATCCTACGACACAAGTGAGATCACAATTTTTATCAAAAAATAAACAGGTTTTTTCAAAATTGGCCGCCAATGTGCCGAAAATACTCTAGAGCCCATATTATAATATATTGCTTCTGTTATCGCTATAATGACAAATTTGGTGTCAAAGTGTACATTTTTGAAAAAAAATGTTTATTTCTGATAAAAAGTGTGATCACTTGTGTGCATATCGCAATTGCTCGCAATATCTGAATGATTTTAATAGGCTACATCAACATTGGGAAAAGTCACATATTGGGCAGAGAATAGACTGGGCACATTACTGTTAATTAGTTAATGTTACTAATGGACTCTTATAAGGGATGCAATACGATTCACAATACTAATTTCACGATACCATTTTATCTCCTTGTTTTTTTTTTTTAGTTTTTTTTTTTACAGATTAGGATTTAAGACAAATTATAAAATGTCCTTTAATTTCTCAGACAAAATTCTGCACATTTCTTTGTACAATTTAAATATATATGTTATGTCAAATAATAACTCCTTTAAACAAATCCTCAAAAAGTCCCTTCAATGAGATGGTGTTTTTTGGGGAGGAGGGTAATTTCAGCTTCTTCACCTTCGTCCTAGGCTGAGGAAGAGCAGAAATAAAAAGACTACACTGTAAAAAATGCTCTTTTTGTCTTGTTTCTAGTCTAAATATCTAAAAATTCTTAAATTAAGATGTATTTACTATATAATTAAAATGATACAAGATATTATTTCTTGTTTAAAACGAGCAAAATCATCTGACAATAAGAGTGAGAAAAATATTCTTGTTTCAGATTGAAATCTTGTTTTTGTCCCAAACAGAAATAAGATTACTTTTCTCACCTCATTGGCAGATAATTTATCTTATTTTAAGCAAAAACTCGTCATTTTAGATTTTTTTTTATTTTTTTTATGTGACGAATAGGAGTGAGACCGCTTTGTTTTTAGAATGAATAATTATTTTCTTGTAAAAGTTAATCATAAAATGCAGTGCTAAATATTTAGTCCAGTGCAGATGTTAATTTTAGGTATGAATATGGTGGGTAATTTAACACATTATTGCAGGAACCGCTACTGTAATCGATCAGTATGGATTGAAAAGTTTGTTTTTATTTTGGCTTAAGAAAGCCTAGCCAGTTTTTCCCAGATTTTTAAACCATAAACCACAGCTTTCGGACAAGTTGGGCGTTTTGACATCATTAAATTATTTTGCTACTTTTCCCCCCAAGTAGGAAAATCAGATTTTTTTTGTTGTTGTTGTTGTTGGCTGTGGTTTAGCTACTACATACATGGCATTTTTGCTTTCATTGAGGACAGAAATATGACTTGTCTGCTTAGGACATGGTTTAAAATGCTGTTTAGATATCCATGTCACCTTTAACCAACACTTGTCATGTTATTTCCGGTGAATGTATGGCCTGTAGCTATATGAAGCACAGAGGATCAGCATTACCATCCTGCTAAGAATAAAGCTCTTGTCACTAAGGAATGTTGCCTTTGGTGTGACTGTCCACGACTGTCATTAAAGAGACTGCCATGGCTTTGTGTTGCTTAGAAACTTCTCTAGTGAGTTATGGCTTTTGTTTCATGGCCATTTTACTCTTGCTGCAGGTTGTTTTGATGTTTAACAGTCTAAAGCAGCGGTCACCAAATGCGGCTCTAAACCCAAGAATCATATTCTACCATATTCTTAACACTTAAACCATGCACACTTTTTCTTTTCATTTCATAGCCATGTTTTTGTTCATAATTCATATTAAATTACATTTTGCAATCTTACATTAGCTCTTACATAAAATTAAGCCTTTTTGGGACCATTATGATTTTTGCATTCCCAATAATTTTATTCAACAAGGATGCATTCAAAAAAAGGATAAAAAAAATGTATACATGGTTCCAAAAAAATTTATTTATATTTTTAAATAAATGTTATTCTTCTGAACTTTCAATTCATAAAGGATTCCTGAAAAATATGCATCTGTTTCCACAAAAAACAAAAATACTGTACATTTTTTTACACTTTTAACGCTCTCTTTTTGATCAAATAAATGCAGCCATGGTGAGCATAAGTCTTCTTTTTTTCTTTCTTTCTCTAAATTCAAATATATGGGTCCTATTTTAGCAATCTGAGCTCATGGTCTGAAGCGCACGGCACAATTGCACTTAGGGCGTGTCTGAATCCACTTTTGCTAGTTTAATGACGGGAAAAATGGTTTGCGTACCCGGCGCATGGTCCAAAAAGATTGTCCCTAGTCTCTTAAGTCGTGGGTGTGTTTTGGGCATAACGTGCAATAAACCAATCAGAGTCTCATCTCCCTTTCCCTTTAAAAGCCAATTGTGCTCACACCATGGTGGATTTGCTATTTACATGCGAGTGAAAATACTGAAGGCTTCTCTAGCTAGCCAAGGAAACCGATCTGCTCATCCAACGACGCCTGCTTGCTCATCATTACTGCAACTAGTTAGGCTAGTTTTGATACATGCAGTTAATATCTATTATGACATGTTGGCATTTTTATATTTATGTACACAATTAGAGGTCAACCGATAGTGGATTTTACCGATAGCTAGGTTGGACCTCGTTTGCCGATAACCGATTAATCGGCCGATAGTTTTTTAAAAGATACTAGATTAAAATATAATAATACATAAAATAACAGGTAAAAAAGCAGTGCTGAACTTTATTACAAGAAATTTTAAAAAGTACTGAACCATGAAAATGTGTTAAATTTCATATGTAAACATGAAAATATTAAAATGAGTTCTAACAGAAAAAAAATTCTACAGAAAATAACTAAAACATTATAATATTACAAATAAATGTTTCTTTAGCTATAACCTAGAAACATGTATGTAAATGTCAGGTAACAGACTGCAAATCCCCTTTGTTAACAATGATGTATTTATTTAGCTAGCTTACATGAACTAAATGCGTTATATAATGTACATTTTACAGCATGTATAAATATTCAAGCATTACAATTCTACCTTAATCATTCATGTTAGTTCATAGTGCATAAAAAAGGTTAACAGATAAAACTAATAATGAATAATACTTCTACAGCATTTATTAACATTACTTAATGTTACAAATTGAATATTGTTGTTAAACATGGCGCTGAATTTGATGATAGTTGCGTTAGGCTGAAACTAGCAAACAACACTTGCATCACGCATTGCGACGTGTGTATTTGAGGACCCTAAGGGACCGGCAGTAATGCTTCATTGTAGGCCTGTCGCGATAGTCAATTAATCGCAAGATTTAAAAAAAATATGAGCTCGATAATTTTTCCGGCCGCGATAATTTCCATTTTTATGCTTTTGTCTCTCGTTGACTGCACGCGCACGCCTCGTTTGGGGAGATGTTTAAACTCGACGCACAGACCGACTGCCGTTGTTATGAGAAGTCATGCTCGGCCAGCTTCTCCTGGAGCTCGTGTTTCTTCGTTGTGGAGCCGCACGCAAAGTTAAAATTTTTTACGTGCACTTCGCTGAGCGAAATGGGGTTTCGCGTTGATGTTATTTTTGCCGCGCGCACCCTAACACTCGTGCGGACGCGCAGAGTATAAACGAGGCTTAAAGCTACACTGAAGTTAATTCTTCAGTTCAATCTTTGTGTGCTAAAAAGGCACATAAGGTCCTGTAGAGATAGTAATACACATTCTCATGTCGTCAATGTCTTCTCTCTTTCTGTAATCTCACCGAGCTTTCCTCAGAGATGGTCACGTTGTTTGTGCATGATTACAAGATATAATTTTTTTTTTTAATGCTGTATCCTAAACTGCTGATAATTAGGTTGTATATCATATGCTGAAGTACATTTCTGGAGTGTTAACGATTTAAAAAAAACACACAAAAAACACAAAACGTACAGAACTGAATATGCACCTTATCTGTTGCAGTTTTCATCCATTTTATTTATTGTTTTTTGTTCATTTATTGTAATGATTTATTGATTAATGATTTAGGCCCTGTCCACACGAACACGGGTATTTTCAAAACCGCAGCTTTTTCTACGCGGTTTGGCTGTTCGTCCACACGCAAACGCTGTATCCGGTTACTAAAACCGGACTTTTTTGAAAACTCCGGCCAGGGTGAAGATTTTTAGAAACTCCGGTTACAGCGTTGTCGTGTAGATGGTGAAACCGGAGATTTCGTTTTTTTAAATTGAAGTGCGCGCCGTTCTCTCCTTTGTTTGACGTCAGATTTTCCACATCTCCTTTTGATTTACGTGAGTCGATTCTAGGCGGTGGACTCCACTAACAGCATATCCTACAGATGTTCAGTTATTTCATTGTATTGCAGAACAAAGGCGCCAGAATGCAATAATACAAAATAGTAAAGCAAGTGTGTGAAGCTATTACAGTCCACTTCGGCCCTGCACCTGTGTATACAGTTACCTGTCACTGAGTCCAAAGTAAAGGAACTTGTAGAAGGGTTTCATTTGAGCCCATGGCATCCCTCAGTCAGTGTAATGTGCATCGGTGCAGTGAATGGGACCCATGTGGAAATCAGGCAGCCAATCATAGCGTAGTTTTGCGTTCTCATGTGGACGCGATTGTTTTTTAAAACGGAGGAGGAAAAACTCCGGTAATAAAAATACCCGTGTTCGTGTGGACTAGGCCTTATTTATTGATATTTTAAATGTTTTCAGTTTTCAGTGTTAAATAGTCTTTAGAAATAAAAGTTTATTGATCTTACATTTTTTTAACCTGCATTATCTGGCCATTATCATTATTTTAGATGAAAATGGTCTCAGAACGACAATATTATCATTAATCGCAATCATTTCTTGGCCAATTTATCGTCCAGCAAAATTTGATATCGTGACAGGCCTACTTCATAGTCATGCATGAAGAACCTTTACATTGCTAAATGTTTGCATATTGCTTTGTTTGCATTGTGGGTTGCTGTCAGATATTTCCATACGGGTGTCTGAGAGGTCAGAGTGCACTAGATACCTGTAACGCTCAGCAGGACTCTGGAGGAGATCCCTGTGTTTGTCTCACCATCACAGCTAATCAGATTGGCCGCATTTCTCAGAGCTCCAAGCGGGATGCTTTAAAAAGTATGTGGGTTCCCCCTCCCCCAGCAGCCAGCCGGCCCGTGTGATTAATGTGGGCTGCGTTTCTGGTCACCACCTGTTTCTTAGCAAGCAATAGCGCAGAACTGCAATGCAGCCCTAAAGCTGTTCTGTTTACAGTTTTAGACCACACTTATGCCATGTGTGGGCGACCTATACGTTTTAAGCCGCACTTGGCTACTTTTGCTCTCGGGGTCCCCCTACAGTTTGGAAAAAATAATGTCCTCAACTACTGTCGTAAGGTCTGTCATCCTACAACAGGGGATGCCATCGCGCGTGCATTTGTTGACATGTCAACCCTGATAGCCCTGAACTAGTGATGCGCGGTTCGTCTCATAACCCGCGGACCCCGTATGTCTATTTAATGGTCGCGGGTGCGCGGCGGGTTGTAAAAATATATACAGTGGTGCGGTGCGGGCCAAATAACTTCATAAAAGCGTCCCGCAGGTCGTTGAACACTGCAAGAGGAGTTCAGAGTTCTTCTGGCGTCGCGTGTGAAATGTCTTCATCCCAGGTAACGTTACAGTCAGTGGCATATGCTTCAGCATGTCATATGAATATAATTTCATGGGTTTTATTTTTTTCAAACGCCAAATAATCACGATGCTCACGTTTACAAGCCAGCATCATTATAGTAACGTTAGTCTATTGGTTAGCGTTTTACAGAATCTATATGATACTTCAGTTCAATGTTTGAGTGGTAGCTCACCGTAACAAGCAGGACAGCATCGGTCGGCCACGCCTCCTTCAGCTCACGCCGACGAGCAAACGCTGGTCACATGTTGATCCTCGTCCTGCCTTTAATCACATCACTTTCTCGTTTCCTCTTATTGCTTTCCTCCAACAAAACCTTTTCTTTCTTATTTGTCTCTGCTGCTTCGGACATGACTATATTATCTGACGAACAAAGTTGGGCTCGCACGTCCGAATGTAAGGACGACTATGGCAGACGTGTCATTCAACCTATTGTAAGTCGATTTATCATCACAAGAGTCTTAAAAAATATATTATGAAGGTTGAAAAGTTACCTAGTGCTGCTTTAAAGCCCCCATGAAATCAAAATGGCCAATTATTTTTCTTTACATATTACTTACTTTATTATATGTATATATATATATATATATATATATATATATATATATATATATATATATATCTTTAATCGCTCTATGTAGTATTTTTGCAGTAAAATATCCAAAAACCACAAGGCCAGTGTTATATATTTTGTTCAGTTGAGTACTTACAATATCCCAAATGTTTCCAACTATTTGTAAATTGTGAGAAAACTGCTATTTTAACTAATGACCGGGACGTGTCAGCATAGCGTTTGAGCAGTGTTGGGTGTAATTAGTTACTAAGTAATTAGTTACTGTATTTTAATTACTTTTCCTTGAAAAAGTAAAGTAAGGGATTACTCTTATTTTTTCTGTAATTTAATTATAGTTACTTCACAAGTATTTTGAACTAAATACTAAATATAATTATACATAATACAAAAGTGGAATTCACTTTAAAAATGCATGTTTTTATGTATCCTTTTCATATGTGTAATACTTTGGTCAGTTAATAAGAGTAATTTATGTAGTTTTATATTATCTATTTGAACAAATTAATTAGTAATAAGTAATTAAATACTTTTTGGAGAGAGTAATTTGTACAGTAATCTAATTACACTATTGAAGATGTAATTAGAAACTAGTAATTAATTACTTTTTTAGAGTAACTTACCCAACACTGCGTTTGAGCGAGTCGCCTGTCAATCGCGTCATATCTGCGCTACCCTCGGTTTTATTCTGCAGAAGCGCTTTTGCTAAGAAGCAGTGTGAACATGTCACAGCAGCGCCGAGCGAACGCACAGAGGAACGTCAGAACATCATTTTAAACACACTTAAATGTATCTGATATGATAAACAGAGCTGCTTTACCTTATAATCATGACCGGAAAAAACGGAAGTGCAGGGCCTGGTGACTGTGTATTGTCCTGTCATAATAAAAGTCCCGGTGTTCGCGAGGCGTGTGTTTGTTTAACAATCGCTCCAGCGGCCGTGCTCAGCTCCACAACACTCGGTCCTGATCTGCTTTACACTACAGTAACGTTAATAACCGCATCCATGAACATGATTTCTGCCCGAGTCCTATTTTCCACCGGCTGTGAGGTGAAGACCACATGTCCCAAGATACTGCGCTCAAACTTGGCGTCATCAAACTACGCCTTTGTTTAGAATAGACGCCCTCCAGTGGACGGAAAGCTGCATAGTGCACCTTTAATATTGTATAGGTATGAAACAGCTTCACAAACTCTGTATTTTCAACCACACAGTGTCATTATTTCTGTTACAAATGTTCATATTTTCACAGAAGTCCTGGGATAAAAAGTTTATAGTTCAGATATAAACACTGATGCTTAGGTAAATCACCTTTTGAAAGTAACTTGGCGCTTCAAATAATGATTGTATCATTGCATTGTTACACCAGTAGGTGGCGACACAGGACTGTTAAAAAATGTCATTGAATCATTCATTCAAGAGATTCGCTCAAAAAATTACTTATTCAGTAATTAAACAGTCATTGAATCATTCACTCAGTTTAAAAAAAAAGTCTATTATTATTAAACATTTTAACATCTTGTAAATTATTTTGTTCAGTTGTCTGTTCCGAATCGTTAGATAATCTCTGTTTAAAAACAACTTTGGTGAGAGTGCACTCCAAAACAAAAATTTTGTCATTGTTTTCTGACCCTAATGTTGTTCCAATGCCATTTATTTTGCTACTAAAAATGACCAAAAGCCCATTGATGTTTATTGAGTGGAACAGCGCAGCTATGAAATGCTACAAAATAACTTGTTTATATTCCCTAGCAGCAAGAAAAACGTGGGTTTGGAATTACATGAATGTTTAAATTTCATGTAGGTTAAATGAAACTTAAAAATCTGTCATTTACTCATCCTTATTTAATTCCAAACATGGATGGGTTTTAGGGATGCACGATATATCAGCCACCATATCTGTATCGGACGATATATGTCCATTTATATTGTTTTTGATACGAAAACATTAAAAACTCAATTTTTAATGTTATTGGTATCGAATGACAGATGTTTGTTATCGTATCGGCCGATATAAGTCATGTCAGTTTTTAATGTTATCACTATCAGATGATTTATGTCAGTTTATATTATCGTATCGGCTGTTATATGTCCATTTTTTGTGTGTAATCAGGCTGTAATCTAAATTGTATACAACTTTGATTATGTCTTATTGGCCAATATCGGTTATCGGCTTTCATATATAAAGAATTATCGGTATTGGCCAAAGTCACTATAAAAATGTTCTTTATTTAGTTTTTTTTTCTCTTATATGTTTTGAATTGTGAAGATACTGTGCAGCTTTTCTGGGTAAATAGTCATGTTTCTGGCTGGGAAATTCTCCAAACTAAATCATGCAGATCTGTAGAGTTGGACAGATGTTTATGGACATGGTCCAGCCCTGCCCTGTCGAGCCTGATAACATGGTTTCTTTGGATTTTCTAAGATATTTAGGGCTTTATAGGGAATACAGTAGCCGTCGTCTTTAGACACTATGCCATATTGAAGATTAAGTTGTATTTGATAAAGAAGAAATCTTGCTAATTTTGTCAAATTCAGCCGATTAATCATGGGAGAACTATTAGACCTTGTTTTAGCCTTTTGGTGTCTCAAAGGAAAATCTCATGAGATGTGAAAGACAGCTCAGTTATGAAGACTGGCAGTTCAGATTAGTCTTGCATAGACTTGCTTTTGACTTTTGGAGTTAAGTCTGGTACTTAATTTTGGCACAAACTGAAGTGTTTGCTTTACAAAGATAACACCCATCACTGTGGGAAAGCAGTCAGTTTCCTGATAGCACTCATTCCATAAAAGATATGGCCATAAAAGCTTCTGTAGGTCAGATTCCATGTTTTTGTAACTCAGCATTGGTTGATTCTCTGCTGTTGAAGTTCGATGATTGTCGAGCATTGTTACGAATTACCCTAGTGAGCTTGGCTAGTAAACTGACATGCTGTCTATTGCCTATATAAGAAGCTGACTACAACATGCAGACTTTAACAATCCTGAGTTTTAACAACATAGGCTCATTGGAAACATGCCTCTGCCTATGTTTTCACATATAATTCACTGCAGTTTCCATTTGAAAAGAACACTAGTGGCAGTAAAACACTAGAAAAGTAATTTACATTAAGGTTGTCTGATTGATTGGAACACACAGGCCAGCCTTCGCTCCCCACGTGCATCAATGAGCCTTGGCCGCCCATGACCCTGTGGCCGGTTCTCCACTGTCCCTTCCTTGGAGAACTTTTGATAGATACTGACCACTGCAGACCGGGAACAGCCCACAAGAGCTGCAGTTTTGGAGATGCTCTGACCCAGTCGTCTAGCCATCACAATTTGTCCCTTGTCAAACACGCTCAAATCCCTACGCTTGCCCATTTTTCCTGCTTTTATCAGCTTTGAGGACTAAATGTTATTCCTATACTCAAATATATTCTACCCCTCTAACAGATGCCTTGATGAAGAGATCACAGACAATCAGTCAGTGTTATTCACCTGTACAACAACCAGCTTAAAGGTGTAGTGTGTAATTTTTAGCAGCATCTAGTGGTGAGGTTGTAAATTGCATCCCTTGGAGCACATAGAGAAGCTACGGTGGACGACGCAGGACAAAGATATTGTCGTCTTAGACAGCAGAGAGTGACTAGCGCTCTGTAGAGTAGTTTGTCAGTTTAGGGCCACCGTAGAAACATGACAGCACAAAATGGCGACTTCACTGTAAGGGGACCTGCGACGTGTGTAGATAGAAACAGCTCATTCTAAGGTAATAAAAAAAAACTGCTCATTATGTAAGGTCTTTATACTCCACTGAAAACATAGTTATGTGTATTAAATTGCATTTTTGTCAATAGATCCTCATAAATACTACACGCTGCACCTTTAATAAAATATCTGTTCATCTGTTCCAGAGAAAATAGCTTTTAGCTTCACTTTGAAAAGTGTCGCGAAACATGCAGGAAACAACTATATCATTTCGCTGAAGTGTCCATTTTATGTAGGCAACAACTCATGTCACAAAAATACTCCTAACATGAATCACGCTGGAAACACGACAATTCAGTAAAAGCTTGACGTTAGCAGGTTGCCAAGTTAAAGGCAGCACAATCTAAGAAGTATAAAAAAAATCACACATTTCGGCCAAAACAGATAATTTTTGTATATGCAATGAGGCTTTTAAAGAACTTTTTGGGTATTGAATGAAACGCATTACAACCGTTTCTCAGTTCACCCAACTCATTACAATGCATTATGGGATGCTTTGCTCTAAATACAAAAAATTTTTTAAAAGTTGTGGGAGTCTTCCTTCTTGCCCTCCTTCTTGCCATTTGAGACGTGTCAGGTAGGCGGTTTATGGTGGATCTGTGGTTTATTTTTCATCTCCTGCAAGCATTTGGGAAGCTCCTCTTCATGTTCGGCTGCAGTCTGTTCTGGCTTTCCTCTTCCTGCTCCCACACATGTCTACAGCCTGTGTTTTAGCATCCTTAGGTCTCAATCGTTCAAACAGGACTGAGGGTGTGTGCAGTTTAAGACCGTTGCAATCAACAGAAGAGCTCATTCTTGCTTAATGTGCTGCTGACTAATAGATGAGCAATGGAGCAGAGTGCTTTTAAAACTCACATTTACACCCACCAACACGGCATTAACACACCCAGCTCTCATTTACCAACACGCCCACACACACTTACACAGGGTGGGAATGGCACGCAGTTCATTAGCATGGACATATCTCACTTTCTTCTAAACTGTCTATCTAATGCTGCCATTTTATCAGTTTCACTCACTAAAGTAGGTCACTAAATAATGAAACTGGTCTTTTAATCACCTTTATTCTTTCAAACCTGCATGGCTCTCTTCTGTTGAACAAGAGATCTTTTGAAGAACATTGCAGTCCAAACAACATTGGACCCCATTGACTTTCATTGTATGGACATGCATAACACAATTTAAAAAAATGTTGGTGTAGAAACTCGTTTCTCTCAGAAATTGCTAGTAAATGTCATAAGTAATTACAAAGAAATTGAGGATTTGAAGTAGAAACACTGAAAGTATTTTCTTGTAAAACATACTCTAATAATCATGTTTACAACTTTGAAAAATCTTTTTTTACAGTGCAAAATATCTTCTGTTTTACACTGAATCAAGACCTCAAGTCATACACGTTTTAAATGATATATTTCATGAGACATTTGTGGAGTAAACTATCTCTGTAATTTAGAATTTGTATTGTTGGAATAATTTTCCCCCCAATTTAGATTTCCATTTAAAGTTTGTTTTGGATCAATATGCGTCTGTCCTGTGTGTGTTAACTTGTATTTACACAACTTTGTGTATGTGCGTGATGAAAGGGTTGTTATCTGTTTACTCAGAGATAAGCCTGATTATGAAGAGATAAATTGCCCTAATACTAGCCAAAAGCTTCAATCTAAGATGACCCAGAACACTCTGGTTTAGATTGATCGGCGTTGAGTTTGAACTTTCTACTTGGCCACAAAAATGTGACTCCGGACAACGGATATGAATCCGATTTCTGAGCTATATGCAAATATATGAAGAGTGAAAACTCCACCTGACATGTTTTGGTCTCTGTGAAGTTTAGCGGCGTTTAGAAAGGTGGCGTTTAGTGGTTTCTGACAACAAATTGGCATTGTTTTAACTGTGTGAGCAGGTTTGAAGGGGTTCTGGCTGCCATTACATCGGATCATGCTCGCTTCAACATTTACATTTACATTTAATAATTTAGCAGACGCTTTTATCCAAAGCGGCTTCAAACCCGCTAAATCCCAGTTGCTCCATCCACAATCAACCATGCAGGGATTGCAGGGCTCCCAATCATCCATATGTTGGTGTAGTTCTGGTTGTTTGGGAGTAAAGCTTACATTGATCAATCAGATGATCATACTGAAATTACCTGATTGGTTATTGAAGTTCACACTTGAATTTGAGAGATTTTATGCTGGTTTTGGTCATCCTCCATTCCAATTAGGCATTTATATTACTGGAAAATAGCTGCTCTATCTATCTATCTATCTATCTATCTATCTATCTATCTATCTATCTATCTATCTATCTATCTATCTATCTATCTATCTATCTATCTATCTATCTATCTATCTATCTATCTATCTATCTATCTATCTATCTATCTATCTATCTATCTATCTATCTATCTATCTATCTATCTATCTATCTATCTATCTATCTATCTATCTATCTATCTATCTATCTATCTATCTATCTATCTATCTATCTATCTATCTATCTATCTATCTATCTATCTATCTATCTATCTATCTATCTATCTATCTATCTATCTATCTATCTATCTATCTATCTATCTATCTAATTTTAAGCAAAAACTCTCTTCATTTTGATTTTTTTTCCCTCAAAACAAGAAAATAATTTTTACTTGTCTACAGGGCTGTACCCACCATTGAGGTCCCCGAGGTCCGGACCTCGGTAATTCTCCGAGGTGTACATAATAGAAGTTGCAAAATAACAAACAGGTGTTCTCGCCTCGTCCGGCGTATGTTTTCAATTGTTTCCAATGGATGCGCCGCACTTTTCAATAGCACCAACAGCTGGCAGGTTTTGTCCATTTTTACGCGTTGAGCGTCCACAGTTCAACTTTGGGTGAACATCAATGTCCAATCACAGTGGAGGAGAGGCGGGACAAATGCCACAACTACCAACCGGCGCTTCGAACAACGACGGAGGTTTGACATCACAACACCGCGAGAGCGCTTAATAATCAGGGATGCAAACTAATAACGATACAGACGAAAACGAAAAGACTGCTTCAAACAAAGCTCAGCTTTGAAAGGTGAAAAGATACAGGGCAAGAGAAGGAGACTGGGAAAAAAAGAAAAAGAGATGATGGTGATGAGACAGAAAGAGCAGGTAGCCCCCTGTGCTCAGAATAGAAAAAGCATTAGCCTACAATATATTCCTAATTGCTACACATAATGTGATTCTTGTCTGTGAAATCCAGACTAAAATCTCATAATCTAATATTGAGATTAGGAGCATCAAATTTTGATTTCACTCATTGGTTATTTTCACATTGATTTCTATCTTTGACATGATCTTACTCATTCAACATTAAATATATCAAGGTTATATGTTCAAATAATGTTCTTCACATAATGTAAATCACAATAATTGACTTAGCTAGGTTTTCAAAGATGGAGTTACACATATGTCATCTTTGGCTCAATTTAACAACAAAACTGATTTTCTGATTTTCTACTTTCTATTGTCTTCTTAAAATAATGTATACTGCACACGGAGATGGTTTTAAAGCTACGGTTAGCTGATTCTTTGATTTTCTTATGTCTTAAAATGCATATGTAAAGGAGGGAAATGTTTTTTTTTTCAAACCCTCCAAAATTCATATTTGGACCTCGGTATTTTGAAAATCCCGGGTACGGCCCTGCTTGTCAAGTAAATGTTTCTTAATGTAAGAATGTTTAGAAATTTTGACTAGAAACCAGACAAAAATACTAAGTAAGAAAAGCATTTTTTGCTGTGCAATAATAATAGTCACCATCATTGGCAGACCTTTGACTGACGTCATAAGGGTTTAAATAAGTTTGTGAAGTCTGAACCACCTGTAGCTGGTTTGCTCTGTGTTAGTCCTGTAGTACCAGCGTCAGAGTCCGAGTGATGTAACGGCAGCCAGAAACAGAAGTGCAGTGTGTAATGGGTTCACTGAGGTTAGGCTTTCCCTGGCACCAAACCAACACCGCATGCTCCAAGATGCCACTCCATCGGCACTGTGCCAGAGCTTTGCTCAAGAACACACACACGAATAACTCCGACACACTCTGAGGACGCAACAGGTTGTGTGTGTGTGTGTGTGTGTGCGCGTGCGTGCGTGCGTGCGTGCGTGCTAGTATGACTGAACGCCTCTGAACTATGACCCTAACAGAGCAAAGCTGACCCTCCTGTTTGAAGTCCTCATTGGTCAAGGGAAGTGTTGCAATGTGAATGTTTCTGAATCGCCCTCATGCTGATCCAAAGACTCTTGTTCATCTTTGAAACGCAAATGAAGAAATCTTTTTACGAACCCTATAAAAAACTGAACTCTGTGATTCTTTCCTCAAAAAAAATTTGACGATTCAAAAGTTCATACAGAGATCGTAAATGCTGCTCACCCTGCAGAGATAAAGACTCTTACTAAACTCTCTACTTCTAAAAAACGGACAAAATCCTGACTCGTACAGCAACAACAGTGTGACCATACATTCAGTGTATACATTTTTTTTTAATTTTACATCTAGTGTAATATCTTAATACAATATTTCCTTCTAGGGACAGGTGTTGCGAATTAGCCTTTGGCTATAAACACTTTGATACTGGCATGGGAGTGCTTAAAGAAGATAATCTATGTTTACTCTTTCGGTCCCTATTAAATAAACTATAAATAAATAAATAATAAACACATATTATGTATAGAGCAGTTTAGTTCAAGTCTTCGTATTGCTTTTACTCATATATAAACATTGATTAGTGCACATCATCTGATTTTCTCCCAACTGTTAAATTTGACTGTCTATTTGAAAACTCTGCAAGACGGGCATTTTGACTTAACTGTGTTAGCTTTGACCTCGTTCATGGTTGTTTGAGCGCCCTCTAACTAAAGGTGTTTATTTTAGGGGTCTACTCGCTTTTGCGTTAAACACGTGTGTGGCGAATGGTATTTGAGAAACGCCTGTAGACTATAATCGATTATAGTCTATTACTGCATCGATTCAAAATCGTCTATGTTCGCATCAGATCAATGCAACAATTAATTTCAACACCCCTAGTCTATTTACAGCCTGTTTTTACAAGCGTTGAGCATTGTAGTCAATTGCAATCATATCTGCTCAATGGTGCTAGTCAGGAAGTTAGTCAGAATCCAACCAACTGCTGCAAACACACAAGGTTTTGTTCAACGCAAGCCACTTTAGAGATTGTGACTATAAAGGGATGCTCTTCTCTTGCTTTGTTTTTTACCCATTCACAATCTGAAGACAAGTTTAGTTGGACCCACTATATATTAGGTAGGGCTGTAACGATACACCAAACCCACGATTCGGTTCGTATCACGATTTTTGACCCAGGGTACGATACAAACCTCGATATGGGGGGGACAAAACAGTTTTATTCTGTACAGTATTCTGTAGCCTATTTTGCCGTCAATACCATATATCTGTATGGTCAATAGGCTACTGCCGACATTTTCTTTGCGATACCAATAGGCAATATATATTTAACATGAAGTATAGGGCCTCCAGTACATCAATACCAACAGAAGCGCCGCGTCAGACACGCTTCTGGTGTGCAAAGAAAGAGAAAACGCCACGCACCCGCCCCGCGGATGACACGCAACAGAAGCGCCACGCTCACACCACATTGCCAGCCGGTTGGGGAAGCTTCTTGAAACACTTACGGCAAATTGTGTGGGTCTTGTCAACTACACGATTGCCATCCTTGTTCTCCACCGGGTAGCTGAAATGTTGCCATACTGCTGACTTAAAAGTTGGACCTGGACAGGAAGGATAATTCTGGGAGTTGAAAGGGGTGTGTCGCGATTCTGCCTCCTCACTTCGCGATACAGGTTCGTGGACCTGCGTATTGCGATTTCGATTTCATATCGCATATCGTTACAGCCCTAATATTAGGTGGCCTTAACTACTATGTACTACATTGTAATTAATCATTTGGCACAATGCACTTGTGTACATACATGTTTTTACATTGTACTTGCATTTAAAAAAATACCTGCATGTAATTATGTCTCTAATTTATTTCTGAAGTTACATATGTAATTACACTTTTGGCACTTCTCTTACACCTAACCCTACCCTTAAACTGACCCACACCACACCTGTCCCTAACTCTACCCGTATCCCACCTCAATATCAGCAAAAGTGCTTTGCAATACAATTTGAACACAGTAAGTACATTGTAGTTAAGGCCACCTAATATAAAGTGGGGCCGTTTAGTTTCTGGGTTTAGAGCACTATTAAAATGAATGATTGAAGCAGAAACAGCGATGATTGATTGATTGACTGGGATAACCAACAAACTAGACAAAACGTGGCAAAACATTTTAAAATACTTTATTTTTATTTATTTTTGCTCTGGTACCAAAATTGGTACAGAGAACCACAACATTTTACTGGTATTGGTACTACTGCAATTTTGGTAAGGTGACAACCCTACTCCCTGGTTTGCAAATTTCGCCCAGTTTATTTTGAGGAATGCTTTGATAACTAAGTTACAGCTGCATTTGTCTATTATTTCACAACCGTCAAAATATTTGTTAAAATCACAATAATCCAAACCATGCATGTGTATTTTGGAGCAGCTGGTGCTTATGTTCAGCGCTCACACATTCCCACTGTCACCGATCGTTTAGCCCCAGCCAACCCTGCCAGCTTCATAATCGATACTGTGGATGGCGTCTGAAATACTGCAGCTGCTACCAGGGGCAAGGTCATGTTTGTTCTAAACCCATTATTTATTATAGAGCTTCAGAAATCTGCAGATCCTACTAAACAACCTTCTGATGAGCTCTTTTTTTTTTTTTAAATGGACGTAACAAAAAATTATAAATATTGACCAATATTCTGATATTCATCCATATCCAGGGCCAGATTAACGCAAACCCTTTTTTGGCGTTTATTTACTAAAGAGACGCTGTGAAAAAAAAGAGCTGAAAAGGTGTGGACAGGAATATTTTTGACATGTACAACAAATTGCATATGCATTTGTAGGAGTTTCTAGCCTGACGTGGTTATACTCATATACTAGTAAGAATATGAGTCTGATGCTCCATTGGGCTGTGATTATGGGGCGTGTTTCAACCCAACCAGGAAAGACATCAATTGGACAGACCTACAACCAATCAGAGCAACGAAGCGACGCATTGCCTTTGTTGTCAAATGTCAACAGAGCTCAACTGCACTGTGTTGCCAAGTCCGTGTTTTTTTCTGCAGGTTGTTTTCCATGTCCGCCGGTTGAAGCGACTATTATGTGATCTATACACCCATGAATGTGAATTTTAGCAAAATAACACACATTTTTCCCCCCAAACACAATTTTTTTTTCTGGAGAACCCCTCGAGAAGCTATGGTTTTGGGCTAGTAGTTGGCGGGTTTTGTTGTAAAAACTTGGCAACCCTGTCTGCACGCGCTGGAATACACGATCTTTGCTGGTGTTGTAAAAATGTAAATAATTTAATGATACACAGAGTACTTACCCAACATGATCATCATTTCTGAGAGAAATAGTGAAGGTGAATGCATACAAACAAGCTCTCCGTTTAGGATTCAAACAAATATAACCCAAGCCCCTTTGATGACGTGATGATTACGTTACCGTTTATCATCTGTCCATCATCGTCTAAAGCCCGCCCTGATGATTTCATTGGTCAGAACAGTTTCTGTTCGAGGATAATTACTCCTCTATGGATCGAGTCCAGATCGAACCGCCCAACCTAAATATGTTGTGGCCGGGGCTAAGTCCGGCTGGCATCCAGGCTAAGGAGTTTCCCTTTCAGATGCAAAATTCATTTAAATTAATCATGCAAGGTGATTTGTCAATTTACTGGTGTTTGTGCTCACCATTATTTACCGGCCAAAAGAAGCATCTTAAACCAGACTCTAACTGGTAGATTGAGTTGGTCAGTATGGAAATGATCCGGCTGCGTCTGTTCTTTCATTTGCACGTCATCAGTAGATCACACACACAAATTTCCATAGTCATCACCACACTTTAGGAATGCGCTCACGCTAATCTGCCCTGTTTATTAAATCTGACCCTTAATATTTAGTTTCCTACTGTTTTTGTAAAGTTGGAGGCTTGCTTTCAGTGACACTTTATTACACTTGTTTATTTTCTGTTTTTAGGCATAACATTACATCCCTAATACCCACAATGCTGTAATCCGTCTGTGTGACAAATGCTCAGTGTTAACGGATAGCTGCTCTTGGATATAGTCCCCTTGCAACATTATCCAAATCTGCATCATTTTGTGCTATCAGCTGCGCAGCAGGAGGAAGAATAGTGTCGGTCAAATGGGGTTAGTCTGCAGGACAATGTGCTCTTGTTTCTCATGGTGGGCGACTGAAAGAATGGAATAAGCGCTGTGTGTGTGTGTGTGAGTCAGTGCTCAAAGGTTGGGTAACTGCCTCTGAGCACTGGATCAATGGTTTATCTGGACCACTGCACTTCACAGCTTTGGAAACCGCTACCAGATAAGCACTCACCCCTGTCCTCCTCTTTCTCTTTCTCCCGCCGTGACCTGCACTCATCCTGATATCCTCACAGCTCCAACTCAGCACAGCGTTAACCTGAACGTGGTCCAGGTGCAGTTTCTAAAGGATATACATCACATACTTGTTTGTAATGATTTGTCTACTGATATGTGATTTAGAATCTCATATAGAGACTTGCGGGTGGGCTTATCTGCCATGGGCCAGTAAGCAGCCGCCCTACTGTCATTTACCAGAGCATACACTTTTATTATGAATTACTCTGACATGCACTCTTCGGTGGGTGAATGAATGGAAAGTTGGATGGATGGGTGGGTGGATGAATAGAAAGTTGGATTGATAGGTGGATGAATAGAAAGTTGGATTGATGGGTGGATGAATAGAAAGTTGGATTGATGTGTGGATGAGTAGATAGTTGGGTGGATGAATAGAAAATTGGATGGATGGGTGGATGAATAGAAAGTTGGATTGATGGGTGGATGAATAGAAAGTTGGATTGATGTGTGGATGAGTAGATAGTTGGGTGGATGAATAGAAAGTTGGATGGATGGGTGGATGAATAGAAAGTTGGGTGGATGAATAGAAATTTGGATGGATGGGTGGATGAATAGAAAGTTGGATTGATGGGTGGATGAATAGAAAGTTGGATTGATGGGTGGATGAATAGAAAGTTGGATTGATGGGTGGATGAATAGAAAGTTAGATGTATGGGTGGATGAATAGAAAGTTGGTTTGAAGTTGTTAATGAGTAGATAGTTGGGTGGATGAATAGAAAGTTGGATGGATGAATAGAAATTTGGATGGATGGGTGGATGAATAGAAAGTTGGATTGATGGGTGGATGAATAGAAAGTTGGATTGATGTGTAGATGAATAGAAAGTTGGATGGATGAATAGAAAGTCGGGTGGATGAATAGAAATTTGGATGGATGGGTGGATGAATAGAAAGTTGGATTGATGGGTGGATGAATAGAAAGTTGGATTGATGGGTGGATGAATAGAAAGTTAGATGTATGGGTGGATGAATAGAAAGTTAGATGTATGGGTGGATGAATAGAAAGTTGGATGTATGGGTGGATGAATAGAAAGTTGGATGGATGGGTGGATGAATAGAAAGTTGGATGTATGGGTGGATGAATAGAAAGTTGGATGGATGGGTGGATGAATAGAAAGTTGGATGGATGGGTGGATGATGAACAAATTAATGAATGGATAAATAGAAAGTTTGATGGATGGATGGATAAATAGAAAGTTGGATGAATTAATGAATGAATGGATAGATGGATGGATGAATGAATTAAGAACCCCCAAATTTGGAGAACCTCTCTGTTCTGCCTATCCTGTGTACCCCTGTGAGCTCGGCTCCAGCGCGGTGGCTGTGAATCAGGCACAAATGTCATCTGTTAAAGCTACACTGTGTGATATTTTCCCCCATCTAGTGGTGTAAAGGTATATGACCATCCAGTGAATAATAGTTTCTGCTCCTCTCAATTTCGATTTCGTTTCAACTCCTACGGTGGCCGATTTAGTCATGGCTTTCAGTTCGACCTCGTCGGTGAGTGTTGCGTCAACTCAAGTGATGAGGTAATTTTTGAAAACTATTATAATTTGCAGTTATTTAATTTACCAAATGATCTATGATCAAATTAATCTATGTAAAATGAATAATAGTTTTACGTTTTCGTTATTTTTAACCAGTTCATTGCTAACATCAGCTATCAGGTTCCCAGACGAATGCAAGCTCTTAGTAAAGGAACTTTTATCAGTGCTATCATTATTCTGTATATTGTACAACACCACTAGCGTAAGGCAAACAAATTATAATGCAATTAAAATATTAATCTCATGTTATCCGTCATAGAACACGGATTTATGTTATAAGGTAAACAATACTTTTTCATCATTGACGCGAGGAAAACTATCCTAGACGTCGTTCTAGTGTTATGCACAGCACACCATGATACAATTAGCCAAGCAACAATAAAACTTCCAATATACACAAATAGGCTGAATTAATATTACCTGTCGAGAAGAAAGCAGGCAACGTCGGCGTCCTTTTTAAAATAGTTGCTCCTCATGAGCTCTTTCCATCTTGGAAAGGCCACTCCAATATTTGCTTTAGTCTTGTTGATTTGCCCGTTGCGTTGCCGTCTTAACTCTCTTTTCCGCTTCCTTGGCGACTCTGATACATATCCCGCAATGTTACTAGGTCCCCGACCCGAGTCGAATTCGGTAATCAATTCCGGGACGTGATTGCTTTCACACAGAAGGCGACCCGGCAATGCTCCGGGAATATTGCGGGTCCGACGTGCAGTGTAAAGGGGCTTAAGAGTGATCCTCCATCATCATATAGCAGCCTCAAGCAATCCTCCTCTTCACATTCGACACGGTGCCATCGAGTGTAAAAACGCGAAAAGCGAAGCTTGAATTTACGGGTATGTCCCTCTTTGGCTAATGTACTTTCAAGATGGAGGAGCAACATGGCGACCGCCATCCGAACCCTCAACACTTATGTATTTTCAATGGTATATTATAAAATTACGAGAATGCATTATTACTTGAAAGAAGTAAATATACATTAATGAGTACATATATTTTTGAAAGAACTAAGTGATTTTAGCTAAGAATAAACTATATTTAATAATTTATATATTCATCTATTATGCATTTTTAAAAAGGTTGTAAAACAAAATAAAACCTGATAAACAAAAAGAATAATAATTCTCAACTTGCGCGCACACTGATTTGATTGGACAACTTTCGAATACATCACATCCGGTCGGCGTGTCGCATACGGTGTAGTCGCTCAAGTTCAAATATTTGAACGCATCCGAAGCTCAAATCGGATCCGTAAATTCCGCATTCGCATATGGTCGGCACCCCACGCAATCCCTGTACGACTCCATTGGAAATGAATGACTTCCGGTCCGACGGCGGTCGTTTGTCGTGTGCAGTGGAAAGGCGGCTTTAGTGTTGGCCTGTCAGAAGACTGTCTCTGCTGCGTGTCCTTTAAATGTCAGCCATAACGGCGAGCACCAGAAGCCATTAGTGTGGGGTTTAGAAGAGCCGGTATGGCAGGGTTTGGGTCATGCTGTTCAGCTGTCAATAACAGATTGCTTTATCGATGCATTAGCAGAGAACGCACCCCTAATAGCCTGCGTCTTCCTGTCTGAAACGGCAGACCCCTCATTTCTGATTAATGGATTGTTAGAAGCCAGAGCTTTATCAGTCGCACTGTTATCTGTTCTATCACAGTTCGCAAAGCATCCGTAAAACATCAGTATTGATTGTGTGCTTGTATGAGCTAGTGGAGTAGTGTGTAGTCTAGAGCTGCACCATTCTGGATACATTGAGAATTATTAGGGGTTCAAGCCTGAAAGGCTGAAACCCTATTGTTACTGTTAATTTTCCCATGATGCATCATTCTCCATCTAAAACTGATCGGGCAGACCAAACCGTAAGTCTTAGAGACTTGAAACTTTCAGGGCTGGTGGTACTCACACCGACTACTTACATCACTGAGGCACGCCCCGATCGGCCTGACGGGGGCGCTACAGCGAGCAAAAGTACGAAACGGCTCATAACTCCTTAACCGTTAGGCGTGGGCTGAAGTGTCTTATATCGTTGGAATCCTTGGCTCGGGACGGACAAAACGCATGCCGATTGGCTCGCCCTTCAGGCGCCAATTTCGCGAAATTTTGTTTTTTTTGAAAAACCTACTTTTGTAAACTTCTCCCAGATCTTTTCCCTGATTGGAACCAAACCACTGTAGAAATGTTCTTTGGAGCGAGACTATTAATAATTATGAACAAAATTCAATTTTACAATTCATGGTCGCTAAGGGGAACCAAAATGTTCAACTGGTCCGGGGCTACTTTTACGAAAATGACTATAACTTGTTAATGGAAAGAGATATTTTCACAAAACTTGGGTCACATGTCTATGAGCTCAAACTTCGGTCACTTGAAAAAAAAAAAAAAGCGATGATTGTCCACTTGGTGGCACTATAACATGAAAAAAACACAAAAACGGCTATAACTACACGATCACTAGTCCGATTGACTTGAAAATTGGCATGCGGTTGGCAAAACTTCACGAAAAAGCTTTAAAAAAAACATGCATTTCCTATGGTAAATTGCCTATATTGGCTGTAAATGGACTTTTCCATCTATTATTTCAGTGTTTAAAATCTTGCTAAATAAACTTAATGTCTTTAATGCCTCTGTGCTTAAAAGGCCTTAAAAGCTTGAACCCTGCTAAATGCTGCTTGCAGCTTTAATTATATTTATTGTCATGTTGGAAATACGAATAGCGGTCAAACTCAATAGATCATCGCCAAAACATGGCATGGACCTCTTTGTTGTAGCGGCATTTCTTCCACTTCTTACAGGTGCACTATGTAGTATTTTGTCTTGTTTTGAATAGGCAATCTCTAGTGGACGGGAAGTTGCATAGTACACCTTTAATACTTTAATACGTTTAACATGGATAACAAGCAAGTTAATTATAAGGTTATCATTATTATACTTGATTTTCCTGAACTTATGTACACAGGTCATAACTAAGCGGCAACTTCCTGCGGTCTCTCTTGAATCCATCACAGAACAGAATCGACTTGAACTGCAGTTCACAGACTGGCTCAAATCTGTATCTCCCCCATGTTAAAATGCCCAACATTACAGCAGAAAATCTTTACAGTCTGGTACAAAGTGGTTTTGGTCTATATGGATAATTTTCCCCTTCATGACAACTGTGAGGGGCTGATTTTCTTTTTTTTTTTCTCATCCATTTCAATTATATTAAGCCTTAAAGTTCTGCATAAATAAGAGCGTGACCACTTGAGTGACAGGTGGATTGCCATTATAGTTGAGATAGGTGGGCATGGTTTCACCACCTTAGCTCCACCCATGTCCCGCCTTTTTGCCCATTTTCAGTTATCTGGGAGTTGACATGCTGCCAAGATGGCGACGGCCCACTTTATGCTTCAAAAATGCTCTTCAGAAACCTATGGGTGACGTTACGGACACTACGTCCATATTTTTTATACAGTCTACACTCTAAAAAATGCTGGACTAAAAACAACCCAAGCTGGGTTGAAAATGGACTAACCCACCAATTGGGTTGTTTTAACCCAGCAATTGGGTTGTCTTAAGCAATATTTAACCCAAAACTTGGATCTTTATTTGGTACTTTCATACACCGATCAGTCTGCGCAGCTCCGATGGATCTCGAGCAAGCCTAGTTTCATTCCTGGATGAATCAGTGTTTCTGAACAAATCTCTTGAATGAATGATTTAATGACTCGCTCATAAAGGCTTGAATCGTTTCATTCCTGGATGAATCAGTGTTTTTGAACAAATCTCTTGAATAAATGATTCAATGACTCGCTCATAAAGGCTTGAATCGTTTCATTCCTGGATGAATCAGTGTTTCTGAACAAATCTCTTGAATGTATGATTTAATGACTCGCTCATAAAGGCTTGAATCGTTTCATTCCTGGATGAATCAGTGTTTCTGAACAAATCTCTTGAATGAATGATTTAATGACTTGCTCATAAAGGCTTGAATCGTTTCATTCCTGGATGAATCAGTGTTTCTGAACAAATCTCTTGAATGAATGATTTAATGACTCGCTCATAAAGGCTTGAATCGTTTCATTCCTGGATGAATCAGTGTTTTTGAACAAATCTCTTGAATAAATGATTCAATGACTCGCTCATAAAGGCTTGAATCGTTTCATTCCTGGATGAATCAGTGTTTTTGAACAAATCTCTTGAATAAATGATTCAATGACTCGCTCATAAAGGCTTGAATCGTTTCATTCCTGGATGAATCAGTGTTTTTGAACAAATCTCTTGAATGAATGATTCAATGACTCGCTTATAAAGGCTTCACTCGTTTCATTCCTGGATGAATCAGTGTTTCTGAACAAATCTCTTGAATGAATGATTCAATGACTCGCTTATAAAGGCTTCACTCATTTCATTCCTGGATGAATCAGTGTTTTTGAAAAAATCTCTTGAATGAATGATTCAATGACTCGCTTATAAAGGCTTCACTCATTTCATTCCTGGATGAATCAGTGTTTTTGAAAAAATCTCTTGAATGAATGATTCAATGACTCGCTTATAAAGGCTTCACTCATTTAATTCCTGGATGAATCAGTGTTTTTGAAAAAATCTCTTGAATGAATGATTCAATGACTCGCTTATAAAGGCTTCACTCATTTCATTCCTGGATGAATCAGTGTTTTTGAAAAAATCTCTTGAATGAATGATTCAATGACTCGCTTATAAAGGCTTCACTTGTTTCATTCCTGGATGAATCAGTGTTTTTGAAAGAATCTCTTGAATGAATGATTCAATGACTCGCTTATAAAGGCTTCACTCATTTCATTCCTGGATGAATCAGTGTTTTTGAAAAAATCTCTTGAATGAATGATTCAATGACTCGCTTATAAAGGCTTCATTTGTTTCATTCCTGGATGAATCAGTGTTTTTGAAAGAATCTCTTGAATGAATGATTCAATGACTCGCTTATAAAGGCTTCACTTGTTTCATTCCTGGATGAATCAGTGTTTCTTGATTCAATGATAAACATTTTTAACAGTCACGTGTCTCCACCTACTGGTGCAACAATGTAATGAGAGAATCTTTATTTGAACAGCCAAGTTCATTTCAACAGAAGATTTCATCTATTTTGGTCACTACCGTAGACATCAGCGTTTGTATCTGAACTATAATATCTTATCCCAGTTCTTCTGTGATATTATGAATCATTGTAAGACAGAAATAATGAAACTCTGTAATTGAAAAGCGGTTTCATATCTATACATGACAACGGCTCTCTCTGGATCAGAACACAGATCTGAATGTGAATGATCGCTGTGATCGTACTCGTCAAATGTTTAATAGACATAGAGGTGAATCGCTGTCATTTAGGGATAGGATTGTCAACAATGACAACAGGAAATGGACACCTGACTCTCTAAATGTCCCTCTGTCGGTCACTGAAGGTATGTGATGATTTTATCTAGGGTCAGTTATTATTGCAGTTTTAGCCCCCAATGGACCCATATCAAGTTTTTAACAACATTCTAGGATAATGTGATTTCCTCATCATTGAGATCTTTCCAAGAAAGCCCATGAAGAGCCGTAAGACGGCTCCCTCTGTGAGTTTTCCTGTGGTCTCTGAAGCTGAAAAGCGGCTCGCTCCTGTTACATCGCCGCAAGGAAACACTACGCCATTGTTTGCTGTGGAATTTACTGGGAATTTTGTGTCCAAAAAAAAAGGAGTCTTCGCTTCAGCCGGACCCCTTCGTTGTTTATTATTCACGTTTCGTCATGTTTACCTTGTTTAGGTCATAAATGCCATTTTGCATCAAGGCAAAACTTTAATTTTGGGATGATAATCTTTGATAAATACGACTCCATACGCATTAAATCCTGCCTCTCACCCACTTAGAAAATAAAATACTCTTACATAACTCGAGTCAAAAGTTCAGTTTTAATCAGATTCTGTTGGATTGTGTGTGTTTTTTGTTTTTTTGGTGGACGTTTTCCTCACATGACTCACTTGAGATGCTTCAGTGCAGCTGGAATTAGGAAATGATGGTTTTAGAAAGATACACATACATCTACTCTGATTCCTGGGAAAATTACTTGTTCAGATCGAGTTCAAATATATATAAAAAGCAATTTATACTGTACATTTTTGCCTTGACAAAGTAAAAATTTTATGTTTTCCTGTTTCATAAAAATGCTTCTTCATACCAACCTACAGGGGAATAAAAAAAATGTTGGTAGATAAAAATAAGATGATAATTTGACATTTTAATGACTTTGCAATGTTTTAGTGTGTGTGTGTGTGTGTGTGTGTGTGTGTGTGTGTGTGTGTGTGTGTGTGTGTGTGTGTGTGTGTGTGTGTGTGTTTGTGTGTGTGTGTGTGTGTGTGTGTGTGGGGTACCGAAAGTTGCAAAACTAATATTTTTAATGGTTTTGAAAGAAGTCTCTTCTGCTCATCAAACCTGCATTTATTTGATAAAAAACAGGATATTATTTCATATTATTGTGAATTACAATTGAAAATAATGGTTTTCTATTTTAATATACATTAAAATATAATTTATTCTTGTGATCAAAGCTGTATTTTCAGTATCATTAGTCCAGTCTTCAGCGTCACATGATCCTTCAGAAATCATTCTGATATAAGGATTTATTAATAAATGTTGGAAACAGTTGTGGATTTTTTTGGAACATTTTTTTTGGAACCTGTGATACTTTTGTCAAGATTCTTTGAATAAAAAGTAAAAAAAAAAACTGCATTTATTTAAAATATAATTTTTATTATGTTTGTAACAATATACTCTACAGTCTTTTTTTTTTTCTTTGAAAGGAATTGATACTTTTATTCGACAAGTATAGAAAACAAATATTTTTTAATAAATGCTGATCTTTTAAAATTTTATTAATCAAAGAATCACAGGTTATTAAACTGTTTCCAACATTGCTAATAAATCCTCATATCAGAATGATTTCAGAAGGATCATGTGACACTGAAGATGATGAATTCAGCTTTGATCACCATTATTTTAAATTGTAGTAACATTTTACAATATGACTTTTTAATTAAATGAATGCCAGCTTGATGAGCAAACGATACTTTTCATACATACATTTATATTAAAGGGGTGGTTGCATGCGATTTGACTTTTTTAACTTTAGTTAGTGTGTAATGTCGCTGCTCGCGCATAAACAGTATCTGCAAAGTTACAGCACTGAAAGTTCAATGCAAACGGAGATATTGTCTTTAAGTTACGGCAGTTTATTGCCTACAAAAATGGCCGGTTTGGACTACAACGAGCTTCTTCCTGGGTTGGTGACATCATAAACCCTTGCTAGTCTGCTCAGATGTGACTTCTGCCCGTAATGGGAAGGGGCGTGGCCTTAACCTGTGCTTGGCGCTTCAGCCAATAAAAATACAGGAAACTACATTTGGCCATCTAACCAATCTAAGACCATTGCGTTTTTCAGAGGGATGGGCTTCATAGAAGCAGGAAGCAAACGAGCCGTTCAAAGGACAGTGGAGACAGCGGTGTGGAATAAAGGCCAAATATAAGAAAAATACGTTAAAAATAAAAGAAGTATTAAGACATGTTATACTGCGCACCATAAACACAACCAAGCCTAGAAAAAAACACAGAACCACCCCTTTAGGTTTTTTTTAAAGCTATATATAACCAGCATGAATATAAATGCTATATTTCTGAGAACCCATCTTACATTTGAAACTAGATTTTCATCCCATCCCTTTTGTATAACAACGTTTTTTGCATAATGCTACTGTATATTGTCTGTCATATTGACCAGCTAAATATGATTAACAGATTGCACTTGACACGTGAGGATTACTGTGGCTTGTCCTCGGACTGGTACACAAAAAATGTCTCCAATTGAAAATTTCCTAGTGACTGATCACATCTACATTTTCCAGCTGGCCAAATTGAAATTCTGTGAATTGATGCAATTTAATTCACAGAAATTAATTTCGGCCAACTGAAAAATTTAGATGCGATCAGTCTTTTTTTTTTTCCAATTGGAAACCTGAAACTTTTTTTTACAGTGTATGTCTGTGACTCTGGTGTGGTGACAGCTGCTGTTTGTGGCCACCCACATCCCGGCTCGGTCATCAGCTGGGCTAATTTTAGGCTCTTTGCATGTTAGGAATAATGGGAAACCTCCAGCAGGCCTTTCAACGCATATCTGACATAAGTTTCCACCCTAAAGCTTAAAAACAAATTCGGCAAACCGTATATTAAGCGTTTCCTAGATCCTCGTGAGCCTGCTTTTAAAGAATCCTTCTGTTCATCATCAACACAGCATTTAAGCTCTTAGTATAAAGTACACCAAAGCCTCTTCTCACTTCGTTTCATAGCCGTTAGAGTGACACAAACACATCATTATCTGTGGTATGTGCTGTTGCAATCTTGGGATACTGAGACTTTAAAAATATTTGGACGATGTGCTTTAAAGGAATTAAACTAAAAATGTTAATTTACTCATGTTTCGTACATGCAGCCAAAAAGAAATGTTCACGCTCCTCTTTGCCATGCAATGTTAATATGGTCATGTGCATAAAGGACACAAAAGTACCATAAAATATGTTCCATTCTATAAATAGTGGCTTTTTAAATGCGACTAAATGCGTTCTTAGCTTAGTGGGCTTATCAGGGTCAGCGGCGCTGTTCCCAGTAAGCATTATTCCTAATAACTCAAGAACTCAACATGAGTTAGACAAAACAGCTACACTTTAAAAGATAAAGAGTTGAGTTAACTTAAAAAAAGAAAGCAACATGCTGCAAAGCAGTTTTGAGTGTTCTCAACTTCAGGAGTTGTAGTTGTGCCAACTAATTATAAGTTCTCACTATTTTGATTAAAAGGGTGGTTGATTACCCCTTTTTACAAGATGTAAAAAAAGTCTCAAAAATCAATACCGATAGTTTTTCCGGTTTTCCTTCATTGCGGGCGCGGCTGAGAAGGGTGCTGTGTAGTAGCCACGAGAGCTATGAGAAGGGTCTACTGGCATTATATAGCGCGAGATAAAAAACTATCACTCGAAAGGGAAACGGTATGAATACAGAACACTTCAATACATGTTGCCAAATCATTATAAAGTATTTTTGTTTTGGTGGCTAGATGCTTTAGTAGTGAAAGAACAGCAGTATGTATGTACTTTACTTTGTTGTCGAGGCTGAGAGGACGCTAAAATTAGCAGTAACATTTACAGTATTGTTCAAAATAATAGCAGTACAATGTGACTAACCAGAATAATCAAGGTTTTTCGTATATTTTTTTATTGCTACGTGGCAAACAAGTTACCAGTAGGTTCAGTAGATTCTCAGAAAACAAATGAGACCCAGCATTCATGATATGCACGCTCTTAAGGCTGTGCAATTGGGCAATTAGTTGAAAGAGATGTGTTCAAAAAAATAGCAGTGTGGCATTCAATCACTGAGGTCATCAATTTTGTGAAGAAACAGGTGTGAATCAGGTGGCCCCTATTTAAGGATGAAGCCAACACTTGTTGAACATGCATTTGAAAGCTGAGGAAAATGGGTCGTTCAAGACATTGTTCAGAAGAACAGCGTACTTTGATTAAAAAGTTGATTAGAGAGGGGAAAACCTATAAAGAGGTGCAAAAAATGATAGGCTGTTCAGCTAAAATGATCTCCAATGCCTTAAAATGGAGAGCAAAACCAGAGAGAGACGTGGAAGAAAACGGAAGACAACCATCAAAATGGATAGAAGAATAACCAGAATGGCAAAGGCTCAGCCAATGATCACCTCCAGGATGATCAAAGACAGTCTGGAGTTACCTGTAAGTACTGTGACAGTTAGAAGACGTCTGTGTGAAGCTAATCTATTTTCAAGAATCCCCCGCAAAGTCCCTCTGTTAAAAAAAAGGCATGTGCAGAAGAGGTTACAATTTGCCAAAGAACACATCAACTGGCCTAAAGAGAAATGGAGGAACATTTTGTGGACTGATGAGAGTAAAATTGTTCTTTTTGGGTCCAAGGGCCACAGGCAGTTTGTGAGACGACCCCCAAACTCTGAATTCAAGCCACAGTACACAGTGAAGACAGTGAAGCATGGAGGTGCAAGCATCATGATATGGGCATGTTTCTCCTACTATGGTGTTGGGCCTATTTATCGCATACCAGGGATCATGGATCAGTTTGCATATGTTAAAATACTTGAAGAGGTCATGTTGCCCTATGCTGAAGAGGACATGCCCTTGAAACGGTTGTTTCAACAAGACAATGACCCAAAACACACTAGTAAACGGGCAAAGTCTTGGTTCCAAACCAACAAAATTAATGTTATGGAGTGCCCAGCCCAATCTCCAGACCTTAATCCAATTGAGAACTTGTGGGGTGATATCAAAAATGCTGTTTCTGAAGCAAAACCAAGAAATGTGAATGAATTGTGGAATGTTGTTAAAGAATCATGGAGTGGAATAACAGCTGAGAGGTGCCACAAGTTGGTTGACTCCATGCCACACAGATGTCAAGCAGTTTTAAAAAACTGTGGTCATACAACTAAATATTAGTTTAGTGATTCACAGGATTGCTAAATCCCAGAAAAAAAAAAAATGTCTGTACAAAATAGTTTTGAGTTTGTACAGTCAAAGGTAGACACTGCTATTTTTTTGAACACATCTCTTTCAACTAATTGCCCAATTGCACAGCCTTAAGAGCGTGCATATCATGAATGCTGGGTCTTGTTTGTTTTCTGACAATCTACTGAACCTACTGGTAACTTGTTTGCCACGTAGCAATAAAAAATATACTAAAAACCTTGATTATTCGGGTTAGTCACATTGTACTGCTATTATTTTGAACAATACTGTACCTCAAGCAGTTAAAGCGATGTAACAGCTAGTGATGTAAGAAACCAAACTGTATGGTCATGCATCCGACAGAAATATAAACACATCAGAAACGCATTCGATTTCAAAACATTTTATTTTGGTAAGAAAACCATAAAGTGTTCTAAAAAAGCAAACTGTTTGGATTTATATGAAATAACACTTGATATAATACAATAATCCATTATAATACTTTAGAACCAATATTACATTTGTAACATTAAGTAAGGTTAATAAATGCTGTAGAAGTATTATTGATTGTTAGTTTTATCTGTTAACCTTTTTTTATGCACTATGAACTAACATGAATGATTTAGATACAATTGTATTGCTCAACTATTATTACATGGTGTAAAATGTATATTGCATATCATTCATGTAAGATAGCTAAATAAGCTAATAAATCCTGGTTAACAATGGGACTTGCAGTCTGTTACCTGACATTCACTTACATGTTTCTAGGTTATAGCTAAAGAAACATTTATTTGTAATATTTTAATGTTTTAGTTATTTTCTGTTGATTTTTTTCTGTTAGAACTTGTCATTTTAATATATTCATATTTACATATGCAGTTTAGAACATTTTCATGGTTCAGTTCTGTTTTTTTATATCTTGTAATAAAGTTCACCACTGTTTTGTGTTTTTTGTTGTTGTTATTATTATTATTTTAATCTAGTATCTTTTTAAAAACTATCGGCCGATTAATCGGTTATCGGCAAGCGTGGTCTAACCTAGCTATTGGTATCGGTAAAATCCACTATCGGCCGATTAATCGGTTATCGGCAAGTGTGGTCTAACCTAGCTATTGGTATCGGTAAAATCCACTATCGGCCGATTAATCGGTTATCGGCAAGCGAGGTCTAACCTAGCTATTGGTATCGGTAAAATCCACTATCGGTCGACCTCTAATGAAGAGACTCAAGAAGAAGTGCCAACATGTAGAATGAGACAAGACGATTGTGAAGGGTTAGTTGATGAATTTATGAATTAACGATCTTCAAGTCATTGATTAGCATAATCTGTCATGATGATCTCACACCCTTTGCTGTGTATTCTGGGGGGAGGAGTTTATGTAAATTTCAGGGTGATGTCACCTACCTGTGAAGATGCTTGTTGTAGTCCCTACCAGCCGATTTGTTTTAGTTGCTTGTATTGCTCTCCTCATTTGTAAGTCGCTTTGGATAAAAAAGCGTCTGCTAAATGATTAAATGTAAATGTAACTTTGCAGATGTTGTTTATGCTCAAACAGCAACATTACACACTAACTACAGTTAAAGTCAAATCATAATCAACCACCACTTTAAGTTTCTCATAATAAAACCTAAAAGTTTTTATTTGATCTACTTTTTTGTAGTAATAACATGTTCTACATCAGATAGCTCAGTTAACCTTTAAAAAAAGTCAAAGACAAAAAAGGTAATAGTGTATTAAACGTAAGTAACAAATTATTTTTGTTTTTTATCTAGTTTAGTCATGAAACTCTAGAGGGCGCCAACTGATCAGTCCTTTACATGTAATCTGCAAGCAATCACATCATTACCAGCTGATTGGCCTCTGCTGATCCTGCAGCCAATGAGATTGCTTGCTCAACATTTAGATAGCCTGGTTCAGTGTTTGCTATAGGCTAGTCCTTTCACATCTCCTCTGAGACCCTCCACCTCCCCAGCTCCACCTGCCTAAATCTGCTACAGGATTTGTGTCTCATGCAGTATCTGTATCTATTGGCAGTAGCAAGTCCATACTTGCTCTTTAACAGCTGCAGCATAGCAGATGTAATCCACCAAGACCAAATGCTTTGCCATATTCAATAACATGTTAAAATGTGTCATGATTTAAATATATATCACAGAATAAACCACAAGTGTGCTCATGTAGGGCCCTATGAAATCTGTAGGATCTTTTCTATATTCCGTTTTTTTTGTCTTTTTTTTAAACATTTTTATGGTTCAATTAAAAATGTTGTAATTAAAAAGCATGCCTTATTAATTGAAACTATGAAGAAATCATGAAACATACAATTTAACAACAAAGCTCAACAAAAACTACATTTTAGGGCCCTATAAAAATAAGTTAAATTTTTTCTTAATTTCCATTTTATTGTTACCAAATTCTGTTTTTTTTTTTTTTGTAAGTTGTAATAATCAAAATGTAGGTCTAATTAGTTGAATACATAAATATAAAAGTTTTTTTTTTTCATTTCAATTACATTTTTTCCAGAAATTCTTTGTTGTGTATGTAAATAATTTGGCAATCAAATTAAGTCATAAAACTAATCATTAATTAATCTTTTATTATATGAAATTAAACTTTTTTTTTTTTTTTTTGTCAAGCAAACTTTGCTTTACTAGCACAACAAAGCTTTAGAAACGGGGAAAAAAAGTTGATTCTTGCTCAACTTATTGCTCAATAAAAGTGATTATTCCTTACATTCTTAAGTTTTTATTATAATGTATTAATTATAATTATCATAATTATTATTATCATTAGTGTTAGTATTATGACCATATCAACCACCCAAAATACCCTAGCAACCACAGAACATCATAGCAAACGCGTAGCAACCACCTGTCTACCCAAGCAGAGACACTGGTCCATATCATGGTGTTATTTAAGTGTACTGACCTTTTTTTTTTTTATTCATCAAAAATGTGAAAAATTCCATGACATTCCATATTATACAGTAAATTCCATTTTTATGACTGGATTTGTCCACGTTTTCCGCCTCGCGGAAATCACAGGCCCTCGGTTTATGAGTCAGATGAGTGAGATGAGTGAATTTATCCTCAGGAAGTAATAATCAGTGACTCTTTGTCTCCGTGTGTTGTTGTGTCCTTCAGACTGAATCATGAAATAAAATCACACACACACACACACACACACACACACACACACACACACACACACACACACACACACACACACACACACACAGCTGTAGAAAATTATAAAGGTGTGTCGAGACTCCTGAGGGCTACAGAAACCTGGTCACGGCCTTCATTGAATTTGTTCAATGAAAAAATGGTGGCTAATTAACACTTTTTATTTATTTATTATCATTTAACTCCCTTACTGAACCTCTGTAAAAGCTAAAGAACACGTGATGATTCTGGTGCGCTGTCACTGGAAAACTGGGGCCGAGCAGAAACTTGGCTCCTGTCAGAGCGCGGCGTTTAAAATGCCAGCCACACCAATTAACTCTGAATAGACTACTATCACAGGGAAGTGTGTTTGTTTTTCTACGTGTGTGTTTAGGAGTGAGAGGTATTTAAAGAACTCTGATAGGCACACTTTCTCGCTGTGTAGTGTAATTGTGAGGGGATGACGGGAAGGATGTGGCTTTCAGCTCGGAGTTGAAGGAAAGCAGGCGACTCTCAGAGCACTGAAAGATAAGAGCCTGAACTTCCCTGCGTTTGACGAATGAGGAATGGCATTATACACCCAACCGCTCCGCTTCAGTCGCGTCCGACTCTTGCTGATTATATGGGGAATCGATGGGCAAACGTGAGAGACAATTATTGGCAGGAAACTTCATGGACAGTCTATGACGGTGGTTCTCAACCTTTTTTTAGTGATGTACCCACTGTGAAATATTTTTTCAGCCAAGTACCCCCTAAGCAGCGCTAAGCATTTTTGGTTTGGAGAAGACTTAAAAGAGAGCACTGCAATCAGTGTCTGATTTATTAAACTTTGGAACAGGTAAACACATACAAAATGAAAACATTAGAAAACTTTTTTTTATTATTTTGAAGGTGCTGCTACGCTTTAACTACGACTCCATCGTTAATCTAAGTGATTGACAGGTGATGTCAAGCGGCATATTACAGGTTGGGCCAAACCATCCTGGTATGGGGGGAACTCTGGGTTTTTAGGGTAATAAAAATGGAATAGCCTACTGAATATAAAATTAATTTTATGAACTTATATTTTCCTTAAATATTAATTAAATAATTAGTTTTAAAGGATTTTTGCATGGATGCTACTTTTTAAATATATGTAGGCTATATTTTAACCACTTAAACTCCATCGTCATGTATATATTTTCCATTTTAAATGTCTGTGGAGGAGCTCTGATGTCATATGAGGTACCATTTGAAAGCTTAGGGTCTCTTCTTTCTGGAGATATGCATCACTTTGGCATTTGTTTTACACAAAGTAATGTATTAACACTAAATTACACTGGTGCCATTTCCGCCTGGATTTGGCCTACCCAAATTGAAAAGCCTCCCATACACACATACAGTGGTCTAGGTTCAAAATGTTGGTGTCATTTTTCAGGAAACCCTTTGAAGTTACATAAAACACTGCGAAAAGTCAAAAAAAAAATTTAAGTATAGGTTGTCTGAGCTGTTATAACCCCCCAAAAATGTTGGTGCTTTTTGATTTAAAAAAATGCATATTTGTAAGTGTGTAACTCAGGCCCTGTGTGCTCTAGGACCCTGCAGACACTTTGGGCTGCTTCCAACATATATCATTAATTTAATGAAACTGGGATATTGCATTTATATCACTGTATATGGTGGTGGGAGGGGGTGGTGGAGGGGTGTAGCAGGGTCGGGGAGGGGGGAAAAAGGTGGGGTCATCCCTTCAGACCCATTTGAGTAAATCTGGCATACAACATGACACCGACAAACTTCTTTTTTCCACTATTTTCTGGAATTTAGTGGAAGCAGCCCAAACTGTCTGCAGGGTCCTAGAGCACACAGGCCTGAGTTACACACTTTCAAAAATGAATTTATATTTTAAAAAAGCGCCTACATTTTTGCGGGGTTATAATAGCTCAGACAACCTATACTTACATGTTTATCACTTTTAGCAGTGTTTTATGTAACTTTAAAGGGTTTCCAACTTGTGTACACAGTGTATGTGTGTATGGGAAGCTTTTCAATTTGGGTCGGCCAAATCCAGGCGGAAATCCCAAAAAAGGGTTTTGGAGTTTAAGTAGTTAAAATCTCACCCTCTGGAGTGCCTTTACGTACCCCTATTAGAGAACCACTGGTCTGTGACACTTATACGATTTAACAATGATTTATTAAAATTTAACATTTTATGAAATGTTATGGCCCCATGAAATCCAATTCATTATTGCATTCATAAAACTTCCACAATTTAAGAATGTATCACAATATTTACAATTAATAGTGCATTTGACAGTTTAATCGCAAAAACACGTGAAAGAGAACTAGTCTAGTTTAAAAGACTTCATCCAGCTTTCTGTGTGCATCCGTTTTCACTTAGTGCAAATAGCAGCTCCCTTTTAATAATTCTTATGAAATTGGCAAAATTTCATGATTATTTCATGTCAAACTGCAAGTTGTTTTGCAAATTATTGTCTTGTTTTGGGAAAAAATTACTCAAAATTAAGAGTTTTTTTGCTTAAGCAAAATAATCTGCCAGTGGGGTAAGAAAAATATTGTTGGTTTAAGATTATTTTGCTTACCCCACTGGCAGTGTTTTAAGCCAAAACTCTCTAAATTTAAGTATTTTTTCTCAAAACAAGACAAGACTAGAAACAAAAATGCTAAGTAAGAAAAGCCTTTTTTTTGCAGTAAGACAGTAGAGAGAGTGTCCACTTTCTCGACTTTTTTACTCAACAGTTGGCCTTAAATGCAATACGTGAACCGTACACAAGACTGATCATCCCTCACAGGAACACAGACCCTCATTTCACATCCCTGACTTTCGCTGCAAGGCCCTACAGCTTCATCATGGACCGCTATTGACCATTGAGTGATGAGTCCCCCTCCAGCTCTGTCACGAGATGAGCCATTCCCTCTTTCTGTCTCATACTAACCCCATCCGTCTCCATCCTCTCCTAGCATTTCTCCACTACAAAATGGATCACTCCGACTTTAAAATCATATTAGATAAAGCACTTTTAAAGCCGTTGTAAATTATGCTTGTCTCTGCCTGAAGTACAGTGATTGAATTCTGTTATAGGGGAAGTTGATGGAACCACATTGAAGTTTTAGGATGAGCCTTAAAGAAGAGTTTAATCTAATGGGTATCTATGGTGCGTTCTGTCTGTCCTCTGAAGTGGGAAAGTCCTAGTTTCCAGTAGGCACTTTAATTTGGAACAGTGCCGCAGTCAGTAAAGCGTACGGCTCAAGGATCTTGGTTTTGATGCGATCGACCCGGGTTCCAATCCACATTTTACAAAGCTCGCTTTTCTCCCTTTTACCATCACATATCAGTTCAAAAAGGCATTTACTTTCAAGAAAAATAAGAAAATGTTCTAAAAGTGGAAATAGTGCCTAACAATTTAAAAACAAATAATAATAAATATTTGTTTTGTAGGTGTAGGGAGGGCTTTATTGTCCCATTAAGGTGGAATAGATTTAATACTTTGAATAAATACGACAATTTAAACTCTGTTATTATTGCATCCTGTTAATGTATAATAATACTGAGGTGCAAATAGTATGCATCTTTCAAAATAAAGTATAAATGGCATCTAATTGCCATTTACATATATTGCAAAGAAATGCTACTTTTACAAAGCCTGCCGTGGTCATACTCAATTCTAGTCAGAATATGAGTCTGATGCTCCATTGGGCTGTGATTATGGGGCGTGTTTCAACCCAACCAGGAAAGACATCAATTGGACAGACCTACAACCAATCAGAGCAACGAAGCGACACATAATGTTAGTTATCAAATGACAACAGAGCTCAACTGCACTGTGTTGCCAAGTCTGTGTTTATTTCCGCGGTTTGTTTTCTATGTCCGCGGGTTGAAGCAACATCAATTATGTGATATATAGACCCATGAGTGCGAATTTTAGCAGGCAACATTGCCAAAATAACCCATTTTACCCCTCAACGCCATTTTTTTCCGGAGAACCAATACATTAGTCTGGAGAGTCTGCTCTGTATTTTCTCCTGCACAAGAGGTCTGATCAACGAGCATAGTTCAAATGACTGTATGCAAATCGATAGTCCTTAAGCCAATCAGACCACAAGAGGCGTGATCAACGAGCATAGTTCAAATGACTGTATGCAAATCGATAGTCCTTCAGCCAATCAGACCACAAGAGGTGTGATCAATGGGCAACGACCCATCGTTTCTCTATCTGTCGTCGTGTTAAACCCGCCAATAGCGCGTCAGGTGGATAAGCCAGTCTGTGATTGGTTCTTGCAAAAGTGTAACAGAAGTAGGATAAAAGTATGCACAGGTTTCCAGACTGAGCTGCAGGGCGATATCAAATCTCTGGCAGATCAGGGTGGGTTCACCCAATCTACAATATATCACTTATTAGAGTAAAACTGTGGTAAAACATTAATGCTTGGCTTTCTAAAACAAAAAAGCCAACAAACGGCTGCTTTTATTTTTAATTTATTTAATGTTCGCTCTGCGATCTGGCTATTTTTTTGTCATTTCTTTCAGATTAGTTTTCTGATCAAACTTCCATCTGCTAGTGAAATGATGGTGTGTGTGTATGTGTGTGTGTATGATTTTGTTCCAGAGAGGTGTGTTACAGAGGGTTTTAGTGAAGAGCTTCTGGTCCGATGGTTAAAACATTGTGGTTTTGGGCTCAGTGCCTCAGGTCAAGCCTGGCCTGTTGAAAGCCCTGACCCGCACTGACCCGACAGTGGAAATGCGGCTATCGAGTTAGTTATTTTTACCATGGTTCTTGGTTTTTTGGCACTCTGCTATGTGTCATGCCTAACAACAACTCTTCTTATATCCATGGTAAAATCACTGTAACGCATGACACATTGTGATTTATTGCTTTATTGTGATGTGTGAGATCAAAAACTCTTACCATGAGAAGTGTTGGAGAGTTTCGTCAAGGTTTCTAATTACACTTGCTGTAGCTTCCTGTTTTTCACATGACTAATCTGGATGCACAGATGCTTTTGCGTGCCAAGAGCATCACATAAATACTTAATGCTGGCCGATGTCGGATGTGTGAAGGTTTTAACTCTCTGCATTGGTTTTAATTGCATCCAGAGTCTCTGGGAGCTTTGGTGGGGGTTATATAATTATGTAGCAGAAGTAGATGCCAGGGTCTCTGCAGTGCAGACGTCTGGGTTGTGTCCCAACTAATGGTCCCAAAGACCCTCTTCATGTTTCTGGCAGATTGGAGAATATCTGGGGAGAAACACAGGTGCTGTGTTTTGAAAACTGGAAGACATATTTCACTCTATAGCTCAAGACATTTAATTTGATGATTTCTTTGCCATTTTATCTCATTTTAGTGCATAATATTAGGGATGCACGATATATTGGCACCCATATCGTTATCAGCCGATATAATGTTCATGTTTAATGTTATTGTTATCAGCTCTATAAGAAAATTTGACTGATATATTAAAGCTTGATAAATAATGTGTTTATTTCCTTCAGCTGAAACACTTCAGATGTGTAATAGGTTTGAATTGCTTCAAATATGATTTAAAACACTTTCTGTCATATGCTACATAAAATTATAACGAGAACATTTCAATTGTGTGTTTGGGAAATTGATTTTAATGGTAAGAATTTGTTTTTGTAATCAGGCTGTCAAAAATGATATAAAACTTTGGATTTAGATTTATCTGCCAATATATCTGTTAACAGCTTTCAAATATAAAGGATTATCGTATCGGCCAAAATGTTCAAATCGGTGCATTCCTACATAATATATGTTTTCCAAAACTGAATTCAGTTTAAATGCATTCAGCATTTAAACCGAATGCAGGGAAAAATAAGTTATTTTTACCCAAAACATAAACTCGTCACCTCTTACACGGCTGCATTTCTGTGTTTGCTTTATTTAATATGCTCTATGCAAGCGTGTTAATCAATGTTAATATGTGATTAAAATAAACTCCATTTGTGCATCATAATTCATCCGCACAATTCATATATGGATTACTTTTACATTTTTTTTTTTTTATTAAGAGAGAATATAAAACATTTCTTTATTTGAGTTCAGAAGATAACCAAAGGTTTTAGACCAGACATCAGGGTGGGGAAATTACTGAAAAATTGTCATTTTTAGGTGAAACATGCCATATTAAAACCATTTTATATTGAGAAAAATTAATAGTTTAGCATCTTCACACACAAAAAACAACTGTGCACCAAAATTCTGGCTACCACAAATAAATTATTTGGTTCTGTGTTTATTTTGGTGCATCACTGAAAAATGTAATTAAACAACTTATTTGATAGGATTTTACTTAAAAGAATAGCTGGAAGATTATACAGCTATAAATTCATACAGTTTTGCTAGACATTGCAAAACATTTAGATAGTTTTGGAAGCATCCGTTAGAAAGGGTTGAAAAATATCAGAAGAAATACTGGACCATCAGAACATCCCTGTATATTTATATTAGTAATAATTATGGATGTCATTTTACAGAAATTCCCTTAATTGACCGTTGTTTAAGTTAACAATCAATAAACTAATTAATCATCATCTTAACCTCTTAAATCTGAAATGTGCTACTAAGTTATCATGTTACTTAACAACCACTTGCTTAGCCAGCACAAAATGAGTGTCGTTTTACATTTACATTTACATTTATGCATTTGGAAGACGCTTTTATCCAAAGCGACTTACATTACATTTTTAAGGTACACATTTAACTTTTTTTTTTTTGTGTCAATTCTTGCTTTCCCTGGGAATCGAACCCATGACCTTGGTGTTGCTAACACCACGCTCTACTGGATGAGCTACAGGAAAGTTTTAAAGTTTAGAAGCTTGGCTTTACAGGGAATATAAGGAATCTGGCTTTTAATTTTGCTGACATATTTTATATACATTTACCGCTCCCATTACTACAACTGACTGCATCCCACAGATAATCTAAAGACACACGGGAGGATTGGCTCCATTTCGGCCAATCAAAAGCAGAGTTCTGGGCCATTCAGGGCTTCCTTTTTGTGTCTTCGCGCTGTAATCTAGGAAAAATGTCCTATTTCTGGAGTACGCCAAGCAGTGAGTCACTTAAGAGTGCAGGACGAAAGGGGAAATGAGGAAAATGAGTGCTGTTGAAATTTTCAGTCCATATGGCATAAAGGTGACGACGGCAGAGTGCCAGAACATTTGGAAGATGCTCTCATTCCTATTGAGTGATTTATAAAGCACAGTAAAACATCACACCCATACACTCTCAGAAAAAAAGGTACAGTGCTGTCACTAGGGCGGTACCCTAAGGTACAAAAGTAAAAAGGTACATCTTTGTACCTTACTTAGCCCTAAATGGTACATATTAGTACCTTAGAAGGTACATATTACTACCTTTTCAGTTTTGTACCTTAGGGTACTGCCCTGTACCTTTTTTTCTGACAGTGTATTTGCTGGATTTTTGTGTGTGTGTTTAGCTGCGAATCAGAAGATCCACCAGCTGACCCTTTATGTACCACGATGCTCATTGCACACTGAAAGGTCATGGGTTTTCCTCAAGACGGCTCGCTTCAATCACGTATTTCAAACTTCTTTTTAACCCTGAGTGAAGAACGGACTCTGTGTGAGTTTATTAGGGCCTTAAGAAAGACACTTGAGACTCACTGCAAACACTTTGTGCTCACATGTGGGGGAGGCTTATCAAACTGAAACCTGTATTGAGAGTAATTCCCCTGTGACGGTTCTCTGTCCACGAGATAATCTTTACCTGATGCGGTCCATTAGCAGACGTGGTGTGTGATCAGAGCGGGTTGTTGTGTGTTTGTGTGAGTGACAGAACGCTCTAATGGTTTCAATTCTCTCTTAACCCCTGAGATCAATTCAAAAGCTCTTACACTGAACAAACGCCTTTGTGGAGCTCATCCAAAACATGTTTGCTGAACGTTCCCCAGCGTCTTGTGCTGGAAACAGCCACGAACTTCTCATTCCTGCTTTTGACGTCATTTTATTCTGTTCATATGTGTCAATGTATTTCAGTAATTTGGCTAAATAGTAGTTTATTCACTTCCTCCTTCTCCTATGAGGTCAAGACCTTTAACTCCAGACAATGTGTATATACCGATCAGACATAACATTATGACAGATGTAGTGAATAACTCTTCATCACGGCTCCTGTAGTGGGTGGGATATATTAGGCAGCAAGTGAACATTTTGTCCTCAAGGTTGATGTGTTAGAAGCAGGAAAAATGGGCAAGCGTAAGGATTTGAGCGAGTTTGACAAAGGGCCAAATTGTGATGGCTAGAGGACTGGGTCAGAGCATCTCCAAAACTGCAGCTCTTGTGGGCTGTTCCCGGTCTGCAGTGGTCAGTATCTATCAAAAGTGCTCCAAGGAAGGAACAGTGGAGAACCGGCCACAGGGTCATGGGCGGCCAAGGCTCAGTGATGCACGTGGGGAGCGAAGGCTGGCCCGTGTGGTCTGATCAAACAGACGAGCTACTGGAGCTCAAACTGCTCCAGAAGTTAATGCTGGTTCTGATAGAAAGGTGTCAGAATACACAGAGCATCTCAGTTTATGTGAATGGCCATGTGCGTTGCTTACCTGGGGAACACATGGCCCCAGGATGCACTATGGGTAGAAGGCGAGCCGGCGGAGGCAGTGTGATGCTTTGGGCAATGTTCTGCTGGGAAACCTTGGGTCCTCCATCCATGTGGATGTTACTTTGACACGCTCCACCTACCTAAGCATTGCTGAGACCATGTTCAGCCTTTAATGGAAACGGTATTCTGGTGGCTGTGGCTCTTTCAGCAGATAATGCTCCTGACACAAAGCACAAATGCTTCAGGAATAGTTTGAGGAGCACAACGAGTTTGAGGCGTTGACTTGGCCTCCAAATTCCCCAGATCTCAATCCAATCAAGCATCTGTGGGATGAGCTGAACAAACAAGTCCAATCCATGGAGGCCTCACCTAGTGGAGTCTAGTAAAGTCCATGCCTTGACGGGTCAGGGCTGTTTTGGCAGCAAAAGGTGGACCAGCACAATACTAGGATTGTCATCATGTTATGCCTGATCAGTGTGTGTGTATATATATATATATATATATATATATATATATATATATATATATATATATATATATATATATATATATATATATATATATATATATAATATCAGGTATAGTTAGCTGGTTTATTTTGCTGAAGCATGATGTATTGAAGGCCACGTGTCATACTAACCAGACACAATGCTTCTAACCGCAGGTCGAGAGTGTAATGCCTGAAAACGGTTTGCTACCAATGCTTCTGGGAAATGCACTTCAGTACAATGATATGGAAATCTCAGCAGATTTTAATGGCAGCGGTTTCCTGCAGTAACAGGAATGTCTAGTATCAAGAAATCTGGCGTGCTTTCACGTGCGACAGGCCTGCCAAGTCCATCCTCACTATTATTCTCTTCAGTCTGTTTAAAGATGTTTGTCTCCAGAAGGCCTGTGATAGCCGTCGACTGTTGCGGTGTCTTCTGATTTAGAGTTGACACTAGGGCTGTGATATTGAAGAGAAATGCGATATGCAATATGTTTTAAAATAATGCAATAGTCGATATGCGATACGATGTTGCTATTAGTGTGTAAAATCTATTTAAATTTTATTAAGTATTAATTATTTAAAAATTGAAAATGAAACGATCTGTGTTTTACATTCTTCCTGGGAAAAGTAAGCATCGGCAACTTCTGAAAGTGACCAGCAATTTTTTAGCAAACATTTTTCACATATCGTTCACATTTCGGTGTGTGTGTCAGACAGCGCGAGACTGCAAATAATTTTTTCCCGCCTTACATGGCTGACATCGCTGTCGGTGTATGAATGGGTGAATGTGAGGCGTTATGTAAAGCGTTTTGGATGGCCATAGGTCTGTTAAAAGTGCTAAATAAATGCAGTCCATTTACCATTTTAATAACTCTTTTTAATGTCAAGCAAGTTACATAAGTAACAGTCGTGTGCCCAGTCTATTTCTCTGCTATACGTCGACCTAAAACGTACACAATGTTGAAGTAGCCTATTAAAATCATTCAGATATTGCGTGCCGTTGCGATATGCTAATTGCGATATATGTACATTTGCGATATTTCGATATATTGCACAGCCCTTGTTGACACGTTAACTGATTTCGGTCCTCGTCTGACCACACATCCTTCCATTTTAGTGATGAATTTCTGACGTAGCCTTCGTTAATATGTCAGAGGAGTAACTGTGCAACGTCCACTTGATGTTCACCATGTGCTGTTCGTCCTGAAGGGCTAAAAAGACTTTTCCAACACGGGTTCCAGAGGCCATCTGTAAAGTTTATCTCTGTGTTTGACAGAACTTTTTCTAGACAATTCAAGACATTACTTAACATAGCTTGTTCGATGCGTCACGATGTCCGTGAGCACAGACTGTTACAGTAGCTCATGGCTGTCAGCTGTTTGTCTGTCGGTGGAGCCGCCCTACCAAGAATTCGAGCTGTCCTTGCTTCCCCTTAGAGCCTTAAACCCACTCTGAAAGTCTGACTCACAGCAGGGCGGTCGGTGTGCGTCTGGTTGGCCTGGCTGTGAGAGTGACCTCTGGAGCGGCCGTGGGTGTCCAGCTCATTCCACTGAGGAATTTGTTTACTTGTGGTGGAGCTACAAATAACGAGAGCGTTTATGTACAACTTTAAAACTTCCTGTTCTCCAGGCCGGCACATAACAAACACAGACCAAAAGGGGATGTAGTGGACACTTACACCAGATTTAGAGCACTCTTACCAAACATTTATTTTAGTCTTTGCCCTGTGTCAGATTGAGGGCTGTGCGATATTGAAGAAAAATGCGATATGCAATATCTTGTTAAATGTGATACAATATTGCAATTAGTTTTTGAAATCTATTTAAATATTATTTAAAAAAATATTTAAAAACTGAGAATTAAACCATTTGTGTTTCACATTCTGGGAAAAGAAAGCATTGCTACACCTTCTGAAAGTGACCAGCAGTGTCGTTCACTTTTCTCTCTCTCTCTCTCTCTGTGTGTGTGTGTGTGTGTTTGTGTATGTATGTGTATGTATGTGTGTGTGTGTGTGTGTGTGTGTGTGTGTGTGTGTGCTTGTTTATGTGGTTAATGAGGACACAAATTTGTATAACTACATGGGTATTACACTGGTATTACAGTATAAATGTGGTTTATAAGGACATATCAAATGTCCTCATAATTCAAATGGCCTTATAAACATACTAAATGATGTTTTTTTGAAAAAGTAAAAATGCAGAATGTTTCCTGTGATGGGTAGGTTTAGGGGCAGTGTAAGGGGATAGAAAATACGGTTTGTACAGTATAAAAACCATTACGCCTATGGAGAGTCCCTGTAAACCACATAGACCAACGTGTGTGTGTGTGTGTGTGTGTGTGTGTGTGTGTGATGGGTAGGTTTAGGGGCAGTGTAAGGGGATAGAAAATACGGTTTGTACAGTATAAAAACCATTACGCCTATGGAGAGTCCCTGTAAACCACATAGACCAACGTGTGTGTGTGTGTGTGTGTGTGTGTGTGTGTGTGTGCCATTTTTTGAAATACAAATTAGTTTGTTTCAAATTCCTGAATTTTTTGTTGTTGTTGCTGCTTAATGAGCATTGAAAATGTGTAGTAAAACCTGTTGCATTATTATATAAATTATTTTTATGACAATTTAAGGTTTAACATAAAATATTGTAAATTAATATAAAGGCCTAATATTTAAATTCTGAATCATTTATATTGCCATTTATATTAATTAGTTTTAAGTTTTTTTTATTCCCTTCAATTCAATCTTACTTAAATGATATACAAACTTTATACCATATTAAAGTGGACTTCAGAAAATGCAGCTAAAAGTTAAAGTTTTTTTCCTGTGTTCACAGGCTTTTGGCAATGCAAAAACAGCCCACAATAACAACTCCAGCCGTTTCGGGAAGTTCATCCAAGTGAACTACCAGGAAAGTGGCACTGTCAGAGGGTAAGAGCTACACGTGTCCCGTCGGCAGTGTTTTGGAGAGGTTTGGACTCTGTCTAATCTGCCTTTTTTTTCCCTTATCCAGAGCATATGTGGAGAAATACCTGCTGGAGAAATCCCGCCTCGTCTATCAGGAACACAACGAAAGGTAGGAGAAAATGAGGATTTGTTGTGTATTCATTTCAACGGCTAAGAAAGAAATGACGTCTGCTAATGAATGTATTTTGTAATGAAATCAACATTAGGCTAGACTAGAGTTTATTTAATCTGAGCAGAGTGTAGATTTGGTCAAAGGAAATAAATCCATCCGTGAACTTGTGGTAATCATTTCTCCACTGTTTTTACCTGTCATTACCAGTCTCACCGGTTTCATGACATGAGGGTTTATGAGGGAACCCGATCATAATTTCCTTGTTTTTGTGAGTTTGGTATAAATCACAGCAGTCACACTTCAGTTTCGGGGCAGTGCATTATCCAACTGAAACCAGCTCAAAATAATTTGATAAAGTGACAATTGGTTGGGCTATCTCTTTATGAAAATCTCAGTTTTTGTCCAGGTCAAAATAGTTCTGTTCTGCACAATGCATCAAATTAAAATCAATATGGCGATATAGCATTGTGTGACCAACTGCATGCATCAATTTACCAGCAACCCGTCAAAGCATGATGGTTCAACATTTCAAAATTTAAGAAATTAAGTTTTCTTAAATACTTTATATCTAATTTTATATTATATTACAGTATATTTCTTATTTTGTTTAATATACTGTTTTTTGGGCTTGTTCAGCCCTGAAAGAATGGTTTGCAAAAAGAATAATTTTCAAGCTTTTTTTTATTATTTTTATTTTGCACTCCCCAGCAAATTCACATCACTCATTTTAGAATGATTAATTCTGTCTAAGTACAGCTATTTAAGTCATCTGCTGAACATTCCTGTATTGCAATATATATTGCAAAATCAGTGAGAATATATATATCGCAATGTCATTTCTTTTCCAATATTGTGCAGCCCAAGTTCAAATACATGCCTTGACTTGAATGCACCTTTTCTGTAATGAAGCATTGCCTTTACATTTACACATCAAAAATGTCTCCAGTGGTTTTAATTGTGCATAGTACAGTATTTTCACCACGCCATGCAATTGTCCAAAATCTTTGGTAAGCATTAAGAGTTCCTTTCACTAGAACTAAGGGGTCAACACCAACCCCTGAAAAACAGCCCTACCCCATAATCCTCCCTCCACCAAACTTCACACTTGGCACATTGCAGTCAGGCAGAAAGTTGGTGACTTCTGTGAACTCTGAACCTCAGCATGTGCTGACCAAGCTCTGTGATTTTTACGTGACCTATTACTTCGTGGCTGAGTTGCTGTTGTTCCCAATTACTTCCACTGTTATGATCCCACTAACAGTGGCACGTGGAATATTTAGTAGTGAGGAAATTTCAGGAATGGACTTATTGCACAGGCGGCAACCTATCACGGTACCACGCTTGAGTTCACTGAGCTCCTGAGAGTGACCCATTCTTTCACTAATGTCTGGAGAAGCGATTTGAACACCCGAATTCAGTGGTTTGGAGGGGTGTCCCAAAAAAATATAGGACTTAATTTTGTCCCATCAGGATTTGTTTGGATCATTTGCTGATGTTGTTTGCTTATTACTGCGACCTCATGTGAGTTAATGGTTGTTGGCCCATTGGACTTCCATTGCTTTACATTTACATTTATGCATTTAGCAGACGCTTTTATCCAAAGCGACTTACAACTCAGGAGAACAGGAAGCGATCCATCAAGAAGAGGCAACGAAACACAAAAAGTGCCCTAAATACCAAGATTTGTATACCGCTCAGAGTAGCAAAAACCAGATAAAGGAAGAGAGGAAGAAAGAGTTTTTTTATTTTTTTTAATGTAAGATTAAGTGCTCGTGGAAGAGATGAGTTTTTACCTGTCTTTTGAATGAAGCGAGTGATTCTGTCGTGCGTATGGAGGATGGAAGATCGTTCCACCAACCAGGAACAATGAAAGAAAAAGTTCTAGAGAGGGATTTCATGCCTCTCTGTGATGGTATCACAAGCCTTCGCTCATTAGCGGAGCGAAGGCTTCTGGTGGGGGTGTAGACTCGTAGGAGTGAGTCGAAGTATGCGGGTGCTGAGCTTGAGGAAGATCCATAAGCAAGAGTCAGAGCTTTGAATTTGATCTGGGCAGCGAGTGGTAGCCAATGCAGAGATGAATAGAGGTGTGACATGAGCCATTTTGGGCTCATTGAATACAAGACGTGCCGCAGCGTTCTGGATCATCGGTTTAATGGTAAAAGATGGAAGTCCAGCCAGAAGCGCATTGCAATAGTCAAGTCTAGAAATGACCAGGGCTTAGACAAGAAGCTGTGTTGCATGCTCCGTAAGAAACGGTCTGATTTTCCTGATGTTGTGCAATGCAAACCTGCATGACCGAGCTGTCTTTGAGATGTGGTCTTTGAAGGACAGCTGGTCATCAAAGATTACTCCAAGATTTCTGACAGGGCTTTAAAGAGGCTGCCCAACACTGACCCCTGACACCAACCCCCTAACACAGCAACAGACCCCACTGAAACCCTTTAAGTATTTATATCCAAATATATTCATACAGTACCTGACATTATATGGGTTTTTTCTTCTAGGAATTACCATGTGTTTTACTACCTGCTGGCAGGAGCGAGTGAAGAGGAGAGGACCGCGTTCCACCTCAAAAAGCCTGAAGAATACCATTACCTCAATCAGGTACGGCCTCATGCCACCGCATGCACTACTATTAACAATTCTCTCCGAGGATCCGATCACAAGTGTCAGCTGGAACGCATCTCTGTTCACACCTGCTGATAACATGCGTCTCCTGTGTCCACTTGCGATTGAATTTCATTGAGAGGAATGGTCTCTGATTTTATGACCGCTTACATTGCTTTCTTTGTCAGTGTGTCACTGCATGTTGACATCAGGCTTACGGAAGATGCTCCGTGAAGTCTTGTGCACATTTATGTGTGGGTTTTTCCAATTGGTTGAATCTTTTCTTTTCAAGCTTAAAAACAGATTGCAGGAATAGACGGTTCTTCATTGCATCAACACAGTGAACGCAACGTCTCATGCCTCCCTCAGTATCTCAAAAGGTGGTTTGAGTGATCTCTGTTTACACCTGGAGCTGTCCACATATGACTGAATGTCCTGGGATGGTTTTTAAATGGACAAAAAGAAAATTCTGTCATAAACTTTCTTCCAACACAAAATGAGAGATTTTGGAGAATGTTCATGCTGCTCTTTTTCCATACAATTAGTGTATTTTGGTCTTAAAATATCCTATGATAGAATGAAAAACAAGTCCATATTACTCAATAATAGCTGATATTCTACTGTAACTTTAATACCAGGTGTAAACCAGTTCAGTTATGCTCAGACAAAAGGCAGTGGATTTCAATGTGTCAGGACTAGGGGTTTCAGAATATCACGTCCACGACACTATTATCATTCACAATAACTAGATTATCATGATTATCTATTAGGCGATTTAAAATAAGGCTGTCAAATTCATAGTTTCCTCTTTTTTGGTTGACCAATCTGTCATTGTACGAGTGTAGGGAGGCTGAGAGATTTTGTAACTGTAACTATACTAAAAAAAAACGTCCTTTTTTTGGCACTTCCTTCTTTTTGATGGAATCTGGCTAACTTTGAGTGTGAATAGTGTCGCTTTTGCTAATTTTATGACTATTGCAATCAGTGTTAATGTGCAGTACCGCCACCTACTTGTTGGAATGTCAACTACATAGTTGCTGGTTCTGTATTATTTACGTTATACCATGATCTGTCTGAATACTCGATTTTGATTGGCTGGATGGTGTGCATTAAAACCATTTAATTCACAGATATTTCCAGTCAGTTTAATCATCGTTCTTTATTAGCAAGTAGTTTTTTTTGTTTAGTTTGTTTTAAACACACACATATCACTCGCATAGAGATCGGAGACTTGTTGGCTTTCATTTAGAAAAAAGCTTCTACTGAATCACTACATTATATTTCTCATCATTTAGAGGGTTACTGCGCTGTTTTTTGAAGTAACGTATCTCACATTTTCACAGCTCCATTTTTCATACAGAGAGAAAATCCCCCCCCCAACACACACACACACACACACACACACACACACACACACACACACACACACACACACCGCTCTCTCTATGGATAATTAATTCAAATAAATGCTATAACTCATGCAAATAAGTGTATTCTTGCACACTACTTTGTCTGTGTTATAGCTGGCCGAAGCTGACCAAAATAACCATAGCTTTTACCCTTTCGGTCAAATATTGAGCTTTAAACACCAATAACAGCTTTAACTTGTCAATGGCAGATGACCATGGTATAATCGGGATAATCCACAGCTGGCTTAACCATTTGAATGCACTCCACTTCGCATTGGCTGGAATTTTCCTCCATATCGTGCATTAAAATGGTTCAATGCACAGCTAGCCACAGTGGATGCCTAACTTATTATTGTCATATTTGTAGTGATGACATCAATATTTAATGTTTTAAATATGACTGTTATCATCAATGCCGGTATATTGTGAAAACCCAAGTCAGGACGATTGGTGCACTGCCTCTGCTGTAAAAAATCAACACAGCTTTGTTGAGAATTGAATGTCGTGCCCTTGCCGAGTCAGTTTTTGTCAGGAGTGTGTGTGAGGCAGCTGCTCTCCGAGGCCGTAAGAGACCCATTGATGGATTCACTCTCACTAGGCAAACAGGAAGGATGGGAACATGGAGGAAACAGATTCCAGTTCATTCCTCTCCGCTGGCCCAGTGGTCTCGCACACTTTAAATCTAACCCACCCACAGAAAGCAGGCCTGTGCTCCTAACATACCCCTCATTTCCATTACACACACCAGCCTCATGCTTTTGTTTCTATGTGAAAAGCTGCTGCATGCACGCGTCCAGTCTTTTGTATGTGTGTAGATATATTTTTGTCTAATATAATGTTAAAAGGATAACCCCCCCCTCGTTATTTACTCACCCTCATGCCATCCCAAATGAACAAGACTTCCTTCTGTGGAACACAAAATTAGATTTTGATACATAATTCTTTTTTTTTTTGAGTCAATATAATACAAGTGGAAAGGTAACGTCAAACCAGAAGTGATTCACACACCAGATATCATTTTTCTCTAGTGTGTGCAGGACCCTATAGTTCATTTATGTAAAGGAAGACAGCAAAATAATGTAACAATACCCAATAATTCTTCAAACAGTGACTACCCATCAAAATGATACAAATTTGGGCCCAAAATCATTCAGACACTTCGAGCTGAGCATGTTTTGCTGAAGTGTTTTTTCTTGAATTGCTAATGTGACCTTTGACCCCACAGACTGAACAAAATTTGCATTGCCTGGTCATTGGTTGACCCATTGGCATTATCTAATTTTGTTAAATTGAACAGCTGATTAGTTGATTGTAATCCTTTACATCCCTTTCTATCAAAGTTATCTGACATTATCAAGATGAATTTGGTTCTTGTCATATTTTATTACCATTTTCTAAACTACAGTGAATAAACTGTGATAATGTGAGAAATGTTGAAGGCTGAATAAATTCTGGTTTGACTTTAGATCAACGTAAAATTGTAAACATGACTAATCCATACGACTCTAGTTGATGAATCAATGTCTTCTTAAATGCATGAGTTTGAGTTCATGCTTGACGGTAGTATTGTAGTTAAGATCACCTAAACTGAGACAAAGACCAAGACCAGCGAAAAGATCCACATCTACTGTCTGAGAAATGACTTCTGTTTAGTGAATAAATGTAATTAGAATAGTAAGACACTATAGCGCTGATACCAATCAAATCACTAACGATAAAATTAATGGCACAGAAGCTGCATCTGAATTGGTACAGTTACACCTTCATAAATAATGTTGAGATTAATTTAACATTAAAACATTAACATTATTTAACATTCACAGAATCATTTATTCAACTGATTTGTTCAAAGCATCTGATTCATTTAATAACAAAATGTTGCCAAATTAACTTCTTGTTTATTGAATGTTTATATGAATCAATATAATATTATGCAATCACACTTATATTCATGAAAAAAGCTCTCTTGATATTGCTTAATTATATTCTGTTATACAGTATATATTTAAAAAAATCTAAATCAGACTTTTGTGGGCATTTATATTAATTTTGGGCATTTTTGAGACAATGCTGCGTTGATTTTGAACCCGGCAGTACAGTAACACAATAAATCACATTACAAAGAAGTTATTGATTGCATTTTAAGCAGAACATTTTACATCAAATCACACCAATGATGTTAAATCAGACAATGCACCGGCAATTTAGTGATATCCTTGCAGTTGTGGTCTTGACTGGTCTTTAGATAAAATCCCGAGTCCTCTAAGTCTGAGACGGAGACTAAACGAAACCTTCAAAAAATGGTCTTAAGACCAGTTTCGAGTACTACAACACCACTTCACGGAAATGTGCGCTCATTGTGAAGACTTAATCTAAGACTATCTTTACAATAGAGCTGCACAATTAAAGATAAATTGAGAATTACGATCACTGATGTGATTTTCTTTTTTTGTTTAAAATGGGGATTCTCCCACAATTCTGAAATAGACAGCTAAATGAAATATGGAATTAAATAGAGGTTCTTACAAAATGTTAATTGCTGCAGTCTATTTAAAAATATTGAATTAGAATTGTTTTAATTGGGTTGAGTGAATGATTCAATGACTCACTCGCAAATACTTCACTCGTTTCATTACTGGATGAATCAGTGCTTTTGAACAAATCTCTTGAATAAATGATTCAATGACTCACTCGTAAATACTTCACTCGTTTCATTACTGGATGAATCAGTGCTTTTGAACAAATCTCTTGAATAAATGATTCAATGACTCACTCGTAAATACTTCACTCGTTTCATTACTTTTTTTTTTTTTTTTTTTTTTTTTTCACTCGTTTCATTACTGATGAATCCGTGTTTTTGAACAAATCTCTTGAATAAATGATTCAATGACTCACTCGTAAATAACTCACTCGTTTCATTACTGGATGAATCAGTGCTTTTGAACAAATCTCTTGAATAAATGATTCAATGACTCACTCGTAAATACTTCACTCTTGAATAAATGATTCAATGACTCACTCGTAAATACTTCACTCTTTTCATTACTGATGAATCAGTGTTTTTGAACAAATCTCTTGAATAAATGATTCAATGACTCACTCGTAAATACTTCACTCTTGAATAAATGATTCAATGACTCACTCGTAAATACTTCACTCGTTTCATTACTGGATGAATCAGTGTTTTTGAACAAATCTCTTGAATAAATGATTCAATGACTCACTCGTAAATAACTCACTCGTTTCATTACTGGATGAATCAGTGCTTTTGAACAAATCTCTTGAATAAATGATTCAATGACTCACTCGTAAATACTTCACTCTTGAATAAATGATTCAATGACTCACTCGTAAATACTTCACTCTTTTCATTACTGATGAATCAGTGTTTTTGAACAAATCTCTTGAATAAATGATTCAATGACTCACTCGTAAATACTTCACTCTTGAATAAATGATTCAATGACTCACTCGTAAATACTTCACTCTTTTCATTACTGGATGAATCAGTGTTTTTGAACAAATCTCTTGAATAAATGATTCAATGACTCACTCGTAAATAACTCACTCGTTTCATTACTGGATGAATCAGTGCTTTTGAACAAATCTCTTGAATAAATGATTCAATGACTCACTCGTAAATACTTCACTTTTGAATAAATGATTTAATGACTCACTCGTAAATACTTCACTCTTTTCATTTCTGATGAATCAGTGTTTTTGAACAAATCTCTTGAATAAATGATTTAAGGACTCACTTGTAAATACTTACAAGTGTACTGCTTACTTTATACTATTCAGTACTTCACTCGTTTCATTACTGGATGTTCTCATAGAAAAAACATGCACAGAAATTAATGCCGAGTTTGTCTGTGGCTTCCAGATTCAATCTAGCCAGTTGTTTTTGCTTTGCTAATGGTCAAACAGTTCTGAAAACTGTTTATGCAAGAGCAAATACTAAATGTTATTAGAATCTCTCTAACATTTCAACGTTATTAATGCATTAGATATCATGAACTAGCAATTTTAGCGCATTTATTAATTTAATTTATAAATGTACATTAGATGGACTGCGTATAAAATTATATAAATATATACATACACCAATCAGGCATAACAATATGACAGACAGGTGAAGTGAATAACACTGATGATCTCTTCATCACGGCTCCTGTTAGTGGGTGGGATATATTAGGCAGCAAGTGAACATTTTGTCCTCAGAGTTGATGTGTTAGAAGCTGGAAAAATGGGCAAGCGTAAGGATTTGAGCGAGTTTGACAAGGGCCAAATTGTGACGGCTAGACGACTGGGTCAGAGCATCTCCAAAACTGCAGCTCTTGTGGGCTGTTCCCGGTCTGCAGTGGTCAGTATCTATCAAAAGTGCTCCAAGGAAGGAACAGTGGAGAACCGGCCACAGGGTCATGGGCGGCCAAGGCCATGGATCTCAAACTGCTCCAGAAGTTAATGCTGGTTCTGATAGAAAGGTGTCAGAATACACAGAGCATCTCAGTTTGTTGTGTATGGGGCGGCATAGCCGCAGACCAGTCAGGGTGTCCATGCTCACCCCTGACCACACCAGACAGTTAAAGGGGGACCAACACAATATTAGGACATAATGTTATGCCTGATCGGTGTATATACAAACATTAACTACATTTATAAATTCCTTTATTGTTCATTATTTCATGTCCACTAATGTTTACACAATCAATCGTGTTGTAAGGTTTAACCAGATTCTTTATCAGGGTCCCCGCGGAGTCTTAAAAAGTCTTAAAAGTATTAAATTTCAAAATCGAAATATAAGGCCTTAAAAAGTCTTAATTTCGCGGAAGCACTGCGTTCTAGGTCTTAAATAATGTTTAACAGGTCTTAATTCTCCTACGTCCATGTAACGCTACCTCATTGAAATGCTCTCGCCTCCTGCAGCACGCGCGCACGTGTGTGTGTGTGTGTGTGTTTGTTCTGTGGTGTTTGTAGTTCTTTCTTTCGGTTACAACTACAAATTAGACAAGCATGCCACGTGTATCGTACCCCACAGACGCATAAAACGGATTTTATTCTTCAGCTGACTCTGACGGTTCTTGCAGTTCCGCGATCGTGAACGCGAAGGCGAATCTTTCTTACCATCTTGCTTAATGACCAAATAAAAGTATAATATACCTGATTGCACTAAAAGAGTTAATAACAGTGATGTAAACTCCGAACTCCGATGTCAGGCTGCGTGTGTTTGCTGCCTGTCAGCGCTCGTGCGAGTGTATTGGATGTGTTATTTCTTGGCTCATTAGCCTAACGTTACTCTTGAACGATCAAATATACACATTATGCATATGTCTATATCCTGATTTGAGTTAAAAAGTTTGGGACGTGTCAGTAAGCACTGGATCTGCACATTAGTAAGTTCTCAAAGTGAAAGCAAACTAATATAGCTTAACAACAACACAAACGGGGGAAACAGCACTTACACTTAAAGGAACACTCCAACTGTTTTAGAAATAGGGCTTATTCTACTTTGGTACTTTGCTACATTTAGATATGTGGGGAAATGCATTTTAAGCTAAGCTAGCGGCGACCCTGCCAAACTAAAACAATGCATGCACTGAGCCATGCATTTGCCCACATATCCAAATGTCTAAGTTGAATAAACCCTATTTCTAAAAACGGTGGAGTGTTCCTCTTTGTAGATATGCATCTTTATGTTGTATTTATTTGTCCTATTGTCATTTGTTTATAAGTATACATTTTATTACTGACCGATTACTTGATTACGTAATCACTTGAAAACGTTTTACTTATATTAAGCAATTATTGCTGTGGTTTACTTTTAAGATGTTGGTTCCCACCCCAAGCGTTCGTGTTATTAAAGATAGATAGTGCACTACTGGACCAGCCTTTTTTGATAATAACAAAACAAGATTCATGCATTTTGTCAGTTTTGTGTGACTATTGTGCATCTAACATAATAATATGGTTAATGTTGCATCCTAATTATTTAAAAAAATAAAAATGTTTGCAAATCTATGGAAGTGACCACCACAAAATAAAGACTAATTTTTGTCAATTTTTAATATATATAGATATATATATATTATATATATATATATATATGCGCTAATCCTGGTGGGATTGAGCTATGAATAATAAGTTTACTAATACTTTGTTCAATTTAAATAAATTAAATAATATAATTTTAAGTAGCCTAATTGAGTGATTCTGCATTTCCTATGCATGTTTTTTTATTGCGTGATATAGGTCTTAAATTTTATTCATAATGGTCTTAAAAAGGTCTTGAAAAGTCTTAAATTTGACTTGGTGAAACCTGCAGATACCCTGTTTATGAATTAAATCATTCTTTATTTTTATAAATCTTCATGAAGGTAAATCATTTCTCCTGTGTATAAAAATGAATCTAATTACTTCATTGTGTGCCATCTTTTGTCATAATCTATTTGTTGTACATGTCATTTAATATCTTTGCCTTGTCTTAATGGAATACTAGCAATACTGCTTCCTTTATACTATTCAGTATTTAATAAAACTTTATTTTAGGGTCCAGTTCTCACTATTAACTAGTTGCTTATTATAATGCATATTACTAGAATATAGTACTTAAAAAGTACGTATTCTACATCCCTTAATCCTAAACTTAACCACTACCTTACTAACTATTAATAGGCAGTAATTATGAGTTTACTGAGGCAAAAGTGGTTGTCAATAGAGAGAATTGGACCCTAAACTAAAGAGCAGCTATAAAAAATGTAAACCATAGCATTGAATAAAAAATGCAAAAGTGAGGTAATGTGACGGCAATAATCTCTAAAAAAAAAAATAATAATTAAGTTTTGAAAGTGCAGTCACATAGGCCTGGTTTCACAGACAGGATTTAAATCTTAGGGGGAAAAAACACGCTAGTACGGGGAACACATATTCACTATTAACTACGACTTTTTCCTCAATAAACTCCTAATTTACTGCTTATTAATAGTTAGTAAGGTAGTTTTTGTAGAATTTAGGGATGTAGAATAAGGTCATGAAGAATAAGGCATTAATATGTGCTTTATAAGTACTAATAAACAGCCAATATCCTAGTAATATGCATGATAATAAGCAACTAGTTAATAGGTAATAACTGAACCTTAAAATAAAGTGTTACCAAAAAAACATTACTGATGTGCATCTTGGGAGAAAACAGTGGCACTGGCTTATTTTACGGTAACTGTGCAAGTTGCTTTCTGTTGAAACTGCTCAAACCAGCTAATCTGGGACTAGACTTAAGCCTTGTCTGTGAAACCAGTGAATAAGTTAGTAAAGACATGTAGTCCATTGGGATGTCACACAGTGTGCCCTGTTGTAAATGCAGTAGGTTATCTGGGTATGCCATGTCATTTTGTGCATACTGTATACATACTGAAATATCCATATGAGCAGTATGGCAGTATTCCATTATTGAGCATAACATGTCTTTCTAAACTATAACATGTGTCTATATTCCATAATGCTTTTGTTGTCCCACTTACAAACAGCATGTGTTTAGCAGGCATTGTGTGGAATGTCGCTCTAATCCCATCTACCTTGCTTCCAGATGACAAAGAAACCTCAAAGGCTGCACTGGGAAAATTACTATGAGAACGAACCGGTCAGTATTGAAATAGTGTGTCGTTGCTGTACAGAGACGAGTCACTGGCTCCACAAATCACTTTCCATAGCTTTCCCTTCACACAACACACCACTCCCATCCTCTGTTTGTGTGTGTGTGTGTGTGTGTGTGTGTGTGTGTGTGTGTGTGTGTGTGTGTGTGTGTGTGTGTGTGTGTGTGTGTGTGTGTGTGTGTGTGTGTGTGTGTGTGTGTGTGTGTGTGTGTGTAAGAGTCTCGGGATGTAATCGGTGTGCTCACTGCATCTCTCTGGCTGTACGTTGTGTTTGGTCATTGTGTTTTTGGGGTGTTCCCTGGTCTGGCGTCATGCAATTCGTCTGCTTCTATAAATAGTCTGAACTCTGGGCAACTCGGTCAGATCTCTATTGGCGAGTAAAAACTACAGTCGATTGGATAACAGTGATAAGCAACAGTGCAAACACGGTTTATTTGCATTGGGAGTGTGCTACAAATGTAAGCTTGAGCTCTTAGGTCTGCGGTGATAAAGAGAAGGTTTTAAATACTAGTGTTGTATTATTTAATTGGTTCTCTGTACCAGTTTTGGTACCAACTATTGGAACCGTTTAACTATTTGGCATTAAAATGAACCGCATGTAGCTATCAAAACAACTCCACATGGTAAACACTGCTTTAACCCTCTGGTGCTCTTCATGTGCCGGTCAAAAATGACTGGATTTAAATTAATGTACTATATTTTAGTTCGATACGTTTTTTTAAATGTAATATTTTGTATGTTCAGTGGGTTTTATGGTACTAAATTATATTTATGCAGTAGTTATAATTTATTTATTCACTTTTTAAGCATTGACCTCAAAATGAAATTTCCAACTCTTATAAATCTTGAATGCTTTTGGACTGAAGTTTGGTCTGTTTTTAAAGATTACAATCGGCAGATTATTGCTGAAGTGAAAAAAGTTAAAAAAAAATGTATTTAAGGTTACAGAATTTTATGTTTATTGTTAAGAAAAATGCACAAACATGCTAGTTTCAAAAACACGTTTTACCCTAAAACTGCAAGAAAATCAAAGCCATCAATCTGAGCAAGCTGTGTTTCAAATTTGAGCTTGATATCTTAAAAAATGAGCTTTCAGTCAGATTTAATTTATGCGCAGTACCAAACGTTTCCACTAGATGAATTTCGTTTCCCAGTGATTTCCAATGCAACCATTTTTGACCATGAACAACACACTATTTTACCTTTTCAAATAATGTCCGTGATTGTTGTGTGTTCAAATAGCAAGTGCCAAAACCTTTACAAAGTTTCGTACCATACAGATGAAATAAATAATTATTGAATGAGTTGAGTTCAAATGCCTGAGCAGAATAGATACTTAAATCGCCTAAAGTAGCTTGTTTATCAGTCTGCATTTACACTCCAAAACTTAATGCACAGATCTATAATTCACAGATGTCAAATGCATTGTTTGTTATAGCAATATCGCAGAAGTACTGGTACTTTTGACAACACTATTTCTAGCTCCATCTGCGACTTGGTATATTAAGTGCACAACACTTTGAAAGATAATTATAACTAAACACGTTGCCATTTCCTCCTTAAATAAGTATATTATATATAAAAGCACTACTATATCTTTAACCCTACCCTTTATAGTGGTTCTACCTTGAGTTTAGATAACTATGCTAATTTATAGTGCAGATTGTCAAAGTTATAAATTATAAGCTTTACTTTTGTTTCTTGACTTCCTTCGAACCAGTGCATTAATGCGTTTTTTTGATGAACTTGATGGATGGATTAGCTTTGTCTATAGTGAGTGACAGCATCAGAGGGGAAAAAAACAACCTTAAAATATCCATTTAAATGAACCTTCTATTACACTTCTATTTCCTGTTCCCCATATATTTCTGACATTTGATGCCATGACTGTAGACTTCTGATGGAGATCTGATCGCGATTAATGCAGGTTTTTTTGTTTTACATGCCAGTGAAATCATGCAAATCCACATACTTTAGATTGAGCATGATATTCTGAGGTCTGAGATCAACTTTCACACTCTGAGGAAACAACACACACTAATCGATGACCAAATCAACACGAGTATGTTGGTAGGATTCAGGGCCGTGAACAGGGGGTGGCCCGGTGGCTAGAGCCACTGCCCCTTTGCCCTCATCGGCTGAGGTGCCCCTCTTGCCCCCTTCCCTCCCTCACTCTCAGAGGATTCCCATAAAAGCGTTCGGTTCTGCTAAAAATCCACTAATTCCACTAATCCTTTCCGTGTTTTCCCACTCGCTCCGCGCAGCATCGCTCAAAGTCTGCGGCTGTGTCCACTCTCTGTGGAGACGGCTGTTCCAGAATGTCGTCCCATTAAAGGTGCACTATGTAGTATTTTTGCAGTAAAATATCCAAAAACCACTAGGCCGGTGTTATATATTTTGTTCAGTTGAGTTCTTACAATATCCCAGATGTTTCCAACTATTTGTAAATTGTGAGAAAATTGCTATTTTAACTAAGGACAGGGACGTTTCAGCATTGCATTTGAGGGAGTCGCCTGTCAATTGCGTCATATCTGCGTTACCCTCGGTTTCGGCTTTTATTTGGCAGGAGCGCTTTACTCTTAGCAGTGTGAACAAGTGAACGCACGGAATAACGTCATAACATCGTTTTAAACACACTTAAATGTATCTAATATGATAAACAGAGCTGCTTTACCTCATAATCATAACCGGAAGAGCGGATCAGTGCAGGCATCCGGCGACTGTGTCCCGTCCCGTCATAATAAAAGTCCCGGTATTCGCAAGGCGTGTGTTTGTGTAACAATCGCTCCAGCGGCCGTGCTCAGCTCCACAACACTCGGTCCTGCTCTGCTTTAGACTACAGTAATGTTAATAACCGCATCCATAAACGTGATTTCTGCCCGAGTCCTATTTTCCACCGGCTGTGAGGTGAAGACCACATCTCCCAACATACTGCGCTCACACTTTGCGTCATCAAACTACGCATTTGTTTAGAATAGGCGCCCTCCAGTGGACGGAAAGCTGCATAGTGCACCTTTAACAGGTATATTACAAACTAAAATCAAACAAACTACAATCCACATTACAGACAGTAGTTGATCCGGGGAATCAGTAGTTTGTTTGTTTCACCAGTGCAAACATGGATTCAAAGCTCCTGCACGCCACTTATTTAAAACAGATTTCCGATTATAATCAGTTTTACGAGGTAATACTAGTATCTATAACATACTTCATATTTATGATATTTTATTTAGACCATATTTATCGTATACACAATTTTAAAAAAAGGTAATACAGGCTATTATAAATATAAATGAGTTGTATCAGGGTAGCCTACAATGCTCATTTTTCAAAAAAGTTCATACTTGTGCAAAAAATCTCTAGCAACGTTTGCAGTATTTTCAGTTTTTTTTTTTTTATTAATAAAATATTAAATTATTGTTCAGTTAATCTTAAAGCAGCACTAGGTAACTTTTCAACCTTCAAAATATATTTTTTAAGACTCTTGTGATGATAAATCGACTTACAATAGGTTGAATGACACGTCTGCCATAGCCTGATGGGGTCTGTATCGTTTTTAATCGTACTTTTAACCTTCGGGTAGTAACCCGAGAACAAAAAGAACTACAAAATTCGCCTGCTTTACGGCATATACGTCACTTCCACCAACACACACACTTCCTTACATTCGGACGTGCGAGCCCAACTTTGTTCGTCAGATAATATAGTCATGTCCGAAGCAGCAGAGACAAATAAGAAAGAAAAGGTTTTGTTGGAGGAAAGCAATAAGAGGAAACGAGACAGTGATGTGATTAAAGGCAGGACGAGGATCATCATGTGACCAGCGTTTGCTCGTCGGCGTGAGCTGAAGGAGGCGTGCCCGACCGATGCTGTCCTGCTTGTTACGGTGAGCTACCACTCAAACATTGAACTGAAGTATCATATAGATTCTGTAAAACGCTAACCAATAGACTACTATAATGACGCTGTCTTGTAAACGTGAGCATCGTGACTATTTGGCGTTTGAAAAAAATAAAACCCATGAAATTATATTCATATGACATGCTGGAGCATATGCCACTGACTGGAACGTTAACTTACCTGGGATGAAGACATTTCACACGCGACGCCAGAAGAACTCCTCCTGCAGTGTTCAGGGGAACTGTTAGTGCTGCACCAACCCGCGGGACGCTTTTATGAAGTTATTTGGCCCGCACCCCACCACTGTATATATTTTTACAACCCGCCGCGCACCCGCGACCATTAAATAGACATACGGGGTCCGTGGGTTATGAGACGACCCGCGCATCACTAGTTCAGGGCTTTCAGGGTTGTCATGTCAACAATTGCACGTGCGATGGCATCCCCTGTTGTAGGATGACAGAGCTTACGACAGTAGTTGAGGACATTATTTTTTCCAAATTGTAGGGGGACCCCGAGAGCAAAAGTAGCCAAGTGCGGCTTTAAAATGTTAATATAAAAATATTTTTTAAATACAGAAACAAATTTTTAAGTAAATAATCTGAAAATGTTGAATGAATGAGATTCCATAATAACAACTAAATATATTTGTATTATATGATTATCATCATATTTTTTATTATAAATATGATGTTGCCTCTAAGATGGACACCCAACTTAAGATATTTTCCAGCTGAATCTTAACCATGCCAACAAATGGAAATCAGTCAGCTGTTTATTATCGTGTTAAATGTGCCTTTTACCCCAAATACCATACTTTTACATATTCTGTTATTAAAAATCTGTTGCGTATGATTTACATAAATCATAAACAAGAACTTTGTCTCAAAACATATTCAATAATTTTAGTGATTCTCATTTGCTACTTAAATCTCCAATAAAAAAAAATAATAGAAAAGATATCAAATTAGCCCAGAATCAACTTTTTGGAAGAATAATTAGCACTAAAGCCTAACAATTGTATTTACAGTATGATTGTAAAAGGTTTGTTATTCATTTTCTATATTAAGGTGATACTCATACTTTTTTTGGTTTTGGCCACAGCCCCTCAAAATGTCTGTGCACGGCCCTGCTACGATTGCTGGTTCTGGTGTGTGTGTGTGTGTGTGTGTGTGTGTCATTTCCTGATTGTTGCCCCTGCCCTTATCAGGGGTCTCAAACTGCTGCTCCCTGGATATGGGCCCTAAAAGTGCAGCAACACTAGATCGCAGTTGTTGACTGACGCCAAATTTTTGATGTTCTGCAGCACAGCAGCTCTATTTTTCAATTGTGAACACACCCTTAAACACACATTGGCTGAATCTGGCCCCAGGTCATTTGAGTTTGAGACCCCTGCTCTCCATGCTGGTTTTGGACTACCTGTGCCGTCTTTCAATTCACAATGCACGTTCCCATGAGTGACTGTTCAAATAAACCGTAATCAGAAGGTAAGTGATCGTAATGTGTGACTGAGCACAAGACAAGAACTAGAAACCGTGTGTACAACACTATTTTGTTACAACATTTAACATGAGAAAAAGCCTCTTTTTTATTATTACATTCCCTAGACTGCAAATGTGGACGAGAGAAAACAAATAGGCGGGATTTGGTTTGAACCGTAAGGCTTACAGAGTTTCAGCAGTGTTTGCCTTTCCAGGGCTCTGGTATGCTATAATTTTGGCATCAGTAATGAAGCGAGGCGATGAAGGAGACACCGTCTCATTAAAGGGAGGACGACGTGTGTGTAAATTTGACTGTGAGCAGGAAGCAGTTGCTGTGCCAGCTGGAGCCGACTATGTGGATGACAGAAATCTCTTTCTCAACACTTTGCACGATTGTGGTGAAGGAGTCTAGGGATGCAGCAATATATAAAAATGACAGCTGATATTATGAACCAATATGGCAACACTTTAGATTAGCAAACACATATTAAGTTACTTATTAGCATGGATATTACTAGGATGTTGGCTTATAAAGCACATATTAATGCTGCATCACTTAATCCTACTCGCCTAAACTTACTTACTATTAATTAACAGTAATTAGGAGTTTGAGTTATTAGTGAATATGTTCTTAGTGTTGCTATCAATACAGATATGTTCCAATCTACTTTTAAAATATTTGCTAATTAAATTAATGTTTAGTACTTTTGGCTTTTGAACAAAAATTATTATGGACCTCAATAGCTTCTTTTTTTATTATTATTATCCGTATTGTTGGATGATATTATATACATTTTTTCTATAATATTTATTTTAAATTGCCGCTAATTAATATGATGGTATTATAAATATATGCTGTTCTGCCTCAAAATAAACAGCAGGCATCAAAACATAATTTACAGCAAGATATATTTACATGTTTTTGAAACACACACACACACACACACACACACACACACTGGTCAAAAGTTCGGAAGCATTAATATTTTTAATGTTTTTGAAAGAAATCTCTCACAGAAACAGAAAAAAACTGAAATATTGTGAAAATATTACAATTTATAAAAACTGTTTTCTGTTTTAATATACTTTTATATACTTTAAAATATATTGTATTCCTGTGATCAAAGCTGTATTTTCAGCATCATTACTCTAGTCTTCAGCGTCAGATGATCCTTCAGAAATCACTCTAATATGAGGATTTGATACCATCATTTATCAATTATCGTTATTATCAATCTTGGACACAGTTGTGCTGCTTATTTTTTACAATCTGTGATGCTTTTTTCAGGATTCTTTGATGAATAAAAAGCGTTTTTTTTAAAAACCCGCATTCAAAATAGAAATCTTTACTATCACTATTTATCAGTGTAATACATCCTGGCTAAATAAACGTATTAATTATAATGTTTTTTCAATAAAAGAAAAAAAAAAAAAATACAGACCCCAAACTTTTGAACAGTTGTGTGTGTTGTTACAAAATATTTATATTTTAATTAAATACTTTACTTTTTTATTTATCAATCAATCCGGATAAAAGTATCTTAGGTTATAAAATAGTATTAATCAGCATAACTGTTTCCAACACTAATGATAAACATGAGAATGATTTCTGAATGTGACGCTGAAGACTGGAGTAATGATGCTGAAAATACAGCTTTGATCACAGAAATAAAATATATTAAAATAGAAAAACACTATTTTAAATTGTAGTAATATTTCACAAAATTGCTGTTTTTTCCGGTATTTTTTATCAAATAAATACATACAGCCTTGATGAGCAGAAGATTTCTTTCAAAAACATTAAAAATAGTAATGTTTCATATATATATATATATATATATATATATATATATATACTTTTAAATGATATGATTGATGATATTATAAATATAATGTAACTAAATAAATACATATTTTTTGGCTTTTTGAAATGCATTTAAGCACACATCTAGAATTTTACAAGCTAAAGTGTAAAATCAGTGAGTGACGGAAAATCAGACATCAATAAAACAATAAAAAATGGATTGGGTCAAATATCTGAACAGTCACGGAAAATAGGGACACAAGTCGGTTCTGGGGCATTTTGAGTTATTCACAGATTCTGAAAGTGTAGTCTCCAAGCTTTCCAACGATGTGTAACACATGGAAATCTGATAATATTTGGAGAAGTTGTGTCCATCTGAATGTAGGCCTTTAGAAAAGTGTAAACGAGAGAAAACAGCCTCTAAAGTTTTGCAGTTCTCACCTGTTGGGAGTGACAATAGGGCTCATTTAGATAAGCCACACCCCCTGTAAAGCTGCATGGTTGCTAGTAACGACAGACAAAACGGGGAAAATCGGACCGCATACTACTAATAATAAAGATGCTAACATTACCATCTAAAAGCCCTTTATAGTAATGTTTTTTTTGGCAAGTGATAGGATGCTAACGATTACAATTAAAACGACAGTTAAGAACAATAGGTAGGTATGGGAAGGTCTAAACATGAGATAACGTGTGTGTGACAGAAAAGAAACAGAAACAGAAAAGTATTCTTGCTAATCTTGTTGCCTCCAATGAAATAAGTCGTTCGGGCACACTTTCTGTTTGCCGGGGTCTTCTTAGTGGATGTACTGTTCATCTGTTCGAAAGGGATAAAGCCAGAGAAATGGGTAAAGTTTCTAACCATGGCTGTAGTGTAGGGGTAAGACGCATGTCATTAAGTTTTGACGCAAATCGATCAGAGGATCGAATCTGCCTTTTGCCACACACTCTAACCCAGGGGTGTCAAACTCAAATTACCTGGGGGCCGCTGGAGGTAGACTCTGGGTCAGGCTGGGCCGCATCAAATTTTCCACAAAAAAAAAAAAACGTACAACTGATCAAATATTCTCAATCTTTATTATTAACAGTTCTTCAACATTAATGTTTCATCTGAACATGAACATGGCTTCTCTTGCTTACTCGTGTTTTTTTTTAATTTATTGCCAATATATTTGAGATTCTTGGATCTGTTTATCCTTCGTCCTTCGCACCTATCTATTACCAACAGGTGTGTGATGGTAATTATGTACTAATAAATATGGCCAATAGAAATTAAATCATTATGCAATACTGAAATAATAAATGTGTTTATTTTTATTTAAAATAATAGACTATTTCAAAGCAAGGCCATAACCAGGTCAAACAGATCAGTGAACGAAATTCTGCGAAATTCTGAACGATATTTGCATTAATTGTTGTCAAATATTATTAGTCCCGGGATTATTCCCATGAGTGAATAAATACGTACATCCACTGCTTATATTTGAGTTCCTCAGTGGTCTAATAGTAGACTTTTAGTAAATCGTCTCAAATGTTCAGTTTTAATCCGTTCATATAGTTTTCTTCATTATAATGTTCATCTATGATTGTATATTAAGAGCATGGAAACGTTGCATTTTGTGTGCTTTTGTGTGTGTGCAATTTAGTTTTGTGATTTTACCGGAAAGAATAGTCTCTCTTCGCAACGGCATTACGCGATAGATTGACACACTCTCGTCTGTGTGTGTGTGTGTGTGTGTGAGAAGACTGCGGGAGCATGTGCGCGAGCCAAAGGAGAATGTAAATCCCGCCTACTTTGATTTGATTGGCCATTTGAGCGCCGTTAAACCACATTCATTTCGACTGTCTGAACATGTCAATCATGCGGTGTCAACCAATTGTACTGCATGAGAGAGGGCCGAGCTAACTCTCTCAAACACACACACACAAAGTGAGGCATAAAGCACGGCACACGCAACGACTCCGCCAAAAATAGTTTTCAGAGCAACGCGCGGGACGCACTAACATTAAATTTTGATGTCAAGTAGGGGGCCACAAAATATCATCCTGCGGGCCGCAAGTGGGCCGGGAGTTTGAGACCCCTGCTCTAACCGTAACACTTTAATTAATTAATTAATAAACACGTTAGATTATTTCCACTAACATTTTCTCAATTCTTTTTGAAAATAAATGCCTTTCCGATCTGATATGTGATGGGAAAAGGGAGTAGAGAGAGTGTGGCAAAAGGCAGATTCGATCCTCTGATCGAGTTGCGTCAACTTGATGACATGCGCCTTACCTCTACACTATAGCCACGGTTAAAGATTTGACCCATTTCTCTGTCTTTATCCCCGTCAAATGTTACTATCGCTATAGCCTCTGATTTCTTACGGTCCAACTCGTCTGACGCCAGTTTGATACATTCTTCCTCTTCTTCATCTTCGCTCAGTTGTAGATTAGGGTATTATCCAGTCTTATTATGCCGCTTTCATCGTCGCTTAGATCATCTCTACAGCCGGCCAGAGCGCTGCATGAATAATTAGCCACGCGTCCCTTGGAGGGCGGGGCAACAACAAAAGCCAGTATGGAAATACACACAGACAAAACAAGGCGATTTCAAACTCAAAATATACGCTTTTAAATATACAATTAATGCCATCTCAAACACAGAGAGGCTTCTTCGGTTCTGCAAAAAACAGATTCTGCAAAAAAGCGAAAATCACATAATTTGAAGGGGAAAAAAAACGCTTCTTTCTCATTTTTCTCAATAGTAGAGCTGCCGACTTGTGTCCCTGGTTTCCGTTAACGGGTGACATATGCTCTGACATTATCTGCTTCCTAATATTGTCATCAACATTATTTTCTATAGTTTTATCCAGTAGTAAAATAGTCACAACATTGTAGGGCTGGGCGATATGGCCCAAAAAAAAAAATCCCAGATTTTTTGCCAAAAAATTCGAATTACGATTTTAATCGATCCCCCCCCCCCCCCCCCTCCTACTTAAAATCAATCTGCATGACAAAGAAATTGTTCAAAACAAGTTTTAACTTTATTTTGTTTAGGTAAAATATTTGCGGCTTGGTAGAGTGTCTACCTGGGGTGCCAAACTTTCAGCATGTGAATAACCCAGACCATTCCACAGTATAAATGGGCACCATATCTTTTGCAATATACAGTATACATATCAAAGGTTTATTAATTGATATGCAGATTTTATTAACAGTAATGTGCAAAAAAAGTATAGGGAAAATTGAAATGTTATGCTATTTAATAATATGCTAATGATATTATTAAATATAGATTACCATTGTTCTTCAATATTCTCAAACTGAACTGACCGATAGCTTCAGTTATTATAAAATGAGCTCTTTACTTGCTTTCTGTGTAATTTAGTTTTTCATGAGACTTGGTGACTTCGTACTTTTCTCCATATATTAAGGAGTGTAAATGGCTAATAAATCAATAAGTGCTCTTCTGCTGGTTATAGTGGTGGGCACTGCATATCTTTTTTTTAAATAAAAAATGCTTGTTTGCCACAAAATGGATTAAACATTAAAAAAAATTAACTAAAATACGATTTCTTTCACAAGACCCCTTTACACTTTTAGTTTTACAAACCATCACATTAAAAATAGCATATTTTGGATATTTAGAGCTTTGAAGTGCTGGAAATAAGTGCAGTAAGTGAGTGTACAAATAAGTGTACGAAACCATTGGAAAGTGCTTGAATTTCAATCTCAAAAGGTTGTACGAATCCTGAGATAAATATTGACAACAACATTAAATCCATGTGGTTTTACTACAGTAAATCATGGTGAATGTTGGTGATTTGTGACTGAAACCCCTGACCTTCGCTCATGTTGTCTCCACGTCAGCTCTGTTTGATCTGATACCTGTGGTTTATAATAGAATTCTGCGCCGAACGCTTCCACTAGATCACAGTAGCGCTGTTATTAACTCTGGATCTCCAGCGCTGTGTATCGTGTCTGTCACGAGATCTGCCCGTGTATGAGCTCGCGCTGCGTTCATTGTCCGCGCAGCTCAAATAAGCGCAGCTCCGTTCAGACTTCAAACACACTTTGCAGTGGGGTATTGTTAATAGTTCTGTGAAATACTGAACCAATGACACTTGTTAGACCCTATCCTTGTTGTTTGTGTATCTCTGTGGCAAACGCGCGGGGGAGGGTTGAGCCATTACGGGAGCCCAGAGGGAGCGTCGGCGGATTTTAAAGAAAAAAAACCGATTTTCATTCACAAAAATCGACATGAAACTACAAACTCGAATTAATCCATAAAATCGATTTATCGCCCAGCCCTACAACATTGTATACTTTTCTAACTCTGCGTTGAGAAACACAGATCTTGCACATGGAAAATCATCTTTTAGATCATTAGCTGTTATTTCTAATCCAGATTTCATCCTTTTGTGGGATGGTGATGCACACGTATGCAGCTGGTTTCTGCACCGAAAACCCGGTAACCGTTCTAGTTCAGATCCGTTTGATGCAATGAATCTAGTCATAAATTGCTAGTTTTCTCTTACCATTACTGGTGTGCCAAATTTCCTGTGTGTGTGTAAAAGGCAAATCACTCTGGATTTTCCACTGCATGGGCAGAACATGCATATGCTAACATTCACCAGGGCCCTCATTTTCAACCAGAAAAATGTGGCAGCTCTTGCTTTTTTGACCAAACGTCATAATGACATGGTGCTTTAAGTCAATCAACCAAACCCTGACAGTTTCTCTCCGGAGCGTTGGCAGCACATAAGCCCTCAAAAGCTGCTCTACTGTCCACGTGTGTGTTTGAATGCATTCGAGCAGCTGAAACGCAACATGCTATTAGCCTATTATGTATTGATGTGCTGTAGCATTTTGGAAACATCAATGGTATATCAGGTTTATGAGCTTTTTGAACCGAGTAATTAAATGCAATTATTGCATAGCACACCACCCATGAACAAACCTCAGGCTGTGACTGTGGTGTGAAATGGTGTTTAATTGTTTGTAGTGCCGGTAACCTTCTTTTTTTTGTCTTGTTGACACTAGCAGGATTGCTTCACAGTTGAAGGGGAGGATCTTAAGCACGACTTCGAGCGCTTGCAGCTGGCTATGGAGATGGTGGGCTTCCTTCCCATCACACGTAAACAGTGAGTTTGTCCAAAACACAAACTTTGCATGCAAACTTTTTATGTCTTCATTAGCTATGAGCATGCATTAAATATTTATTCTCTTAAGTAAATAGTCTAAACAATTTATTTTTGAATATGTTGGCCTTTTGCAAATCTTGACTTCTAGCCTAGCTCTCCTTCACGCACATTCATGAGAGTTTGTGTTTAGTAATAGTTTTAAACGTAATAATGAACCATTAGATGGGAAGATTTACAGGAAATAACTTATGTGTCAGTCTGTTCATCACAAACAATATCATATACTGTAGTTTTACAATAATTGGGGGCATAGTTTTAAGGTCTATTTTGCTATTTTTATGATGATTTGTGTTGTTTTTAACGCTTTAGTGTCCATTCATCGTGTGGAAATGACTGACCAGTACAATACATCTATATTTCTCTTTTTGTATTTGATGGAAAAAAGAAAGTTTTACACCTAAACACCTTCTTGCTGTCTATCGTCTAATGTCTGGTGAGGTGAAGCGCTTCATTCACGTCTCGATTTTTCTCACTCGACGAAGCTTTCACACAATGAGACCTAATCTTTATCTTCATTATTCTTTTGTTTGTGTTCAGCCTTTATTCTGGCATTATGGCTTTCTGATCCCACCATACATTAATCCACGTATTATCTGAAGTCTTTCTAGAAAATGTTTTCTTCGAAAAGTTTTAAAGGACTACTTTGCTATATGATGCTTTTGAGTCTTTTTTTAAAGCTTGAAAGCTTTAGTGTCCATTCATTGTGTGAAAATAACTGACCAGTTCAAAACATCAATATTTCTCTCTTGTATTTCATGAAAAAGGAAAGTCACAGATTTAAAATAGCATGTTAATTGAGTGAATGATGACAGTTTTCATTTTGGGCTAAACTATCTCTTTAACCCTTTAGGCCTCTTTGGTCAGAAATGACCAAACAAGTTTAGATTTTTTGATTTGTATTTATTTGCTTCAATGGAAATGAGTTGACACTTTGTGGCTGTTGTCACATTAGCTATGTGAAAACTCAAAAAATTATAGACATCATTAGGATATATTAAAGGGAAGAAAAAAACAAAACATATGTGGCTCCTTCTCTGCCAAAAATGACCGACATAGGAAATGCATGGGAAATACGAAAACTCAAGAGTACAAACTACAAATCAGCCACTATGCAGAAAAAAGTGCTCAACAAGAAGATTTATTGCTTATTTTGTTAGATTTTTTCTAATTATGAAATACTGAGTAACAAAAATGCTTTCCAAGATTTTAAAGGCCTTGTCTCTATTTTATTATGAAATATTCCATTTATACAAAATACTGGCATTATGGGTTTCCAATCTCCATAGCTTAGATCCCACTATACATTAATTCATATACTTTTTTCTTCAAATGGTAAAAATAGCTCATAAAAAATTTATAAATATTGCATAGCATCACAAAATTCTAAATAATAATCAAAATATGTTATAGAGCAAAAATATATTATTTTGAATTGCCTGAATAAAATTACATTTTTCAAGGCTTTGGTCAGTTTTGTCCAAGGAGGAGTCAAGTGTGACCCCTAAACGAAGAGGTTTAAAACGGTGGATTTTAAACTTCATTGTCCACAACAATATTCACTTAAAATAACTTAGAGCTTAGCATAACTAGAAATATGTATACTCATTATAAAAAACGGCATAATCTAGTAATATTTTATTACAATAATAATAGTAATATAAACAAATGTAATAATTGAAGTCATCTTGAGGCCCCCTTTGATGTTTAAACCACTGGTTTGACTGTTTAAGTTAACTAAAATAAAAATAAAAATAAAAATAAAAAGATGACAAGCATAAAAAAGGTATGAACACATTTGTCCAGTACCCATTTATATCTCTCACTCAGGAACATCTGTTTTTTTTTTCCTTGCAGAATTTTCTCTCTGCTGTCAGCTATCCTTCATTTAGGGAATATCCGATACAAGAAGAAGATATACCGGGATGACTCCATTGACATCTGCAATCCTGAAGTCCTGCCTGTAGTGTCAGAGCTGCTCGAGGTACAGGATTAGTCCATCACAATAAATCACAAGACACATGTTTCGCTCGGCCATATGCTTTATGCTTTATCATAGTGAACCTGCATGTCCTCGGTCCAATAGACTGAAATCTGAAGTCAGTAGGTGCGTTTACATGGAGCACTGTAATTTGGTTTAAAAGTCTAATCCAAATGAAAATGCTTCATATAAACACCTCAATCGGAATAAAAACGCCCAAACCGAATGAAATTGTAATCGGTTTGAGAGGGGTGGGATAAACCTTTTCATGAACCGATCAAAAGAAAAGTTTAACCATGTAAACGACCTGACCGGATTACTTTTGAGTGTGTGTCCTTATGTGACGTGATACACAGCATGCGCCTTCACCACTGACTGCGCGGCGCGCTCACACGCCGGCTATAATGTTGAGAGGAAAGTTAATTTTTCTGAGGGGTGAACTTTTTATTTCTTTAGAAGTTATGAAGATAATGTTGGCATAATGACACAGACATAGCCCGGCTACACCCTCTCATCTTGACAGCGTTTGTCCCAGGCACTTTTTACTTCAACTGCACCTGACAGAAGATTTTATTTTGTATTAGATGATTATTACACTTTACAATAAATAAATAGCTTTTATGAAACCGTATAGTCCTGGTGGTCGTTGAGAGTTGCTATGGCGTCCGTGAACACATTCAGCTGCTGGAGAGGATGGCGTCGACATTTCTGATGCAACAGACATACTGAAAGCTGTGATGATTGCGACGGAAAGTCAGCTCATGTGACCCCAGATCGGTTTAGATAACGTCTCATGTAAACAGTCCACTAAATATTTCAATCGGAATGACAAAAAAGTATGCATGTAAACGTGGCTAGTGTTCACTGATAACCTGTTTACCTCCAGTGAGCAAAACTACTACACTGCAAAAAATGCTTTTCTTACTTAGTATTTTTGTCGTGTTTCTAGTCAAATTTTTAAAAAATTCTTACATTAAGAAACATTTACTAGACAAGTAAAAATTATTGTCTTGTTTTGGGAAAAAATAACATAAAGTAAATAATAATAAGGTTAAGCCCCGCCCACCGACTCTATACACAATGTGATTGGCCCGACCAGAGTTTGGTTTTTACAGCTCAGAAGTGTACTGAGAGTTGCTTGAATAAGATTAGATTTACTGCCGCTAGGGTGCGTCTAGATGCGCATAAAAATTACCATGTGACTTTCGCGATATAATATCATAACTGCACTAACCAGCAGAAAAATCTTGTTTGCAAAGCGTCTGAAATGATGTTTGTCATTCAAAAGCGTGTGGTTAAAGATGCTTGATTTATATTTCCTCCTAGAACTGTCTGACACGACTGCGTTCCCAAACAGCAGCATCTGCCTCTGAAAGCAGCACGACTACACGTTTATTGAGACGCAAATCATTTATATTATATGAAAATGATTATATATGGTGGCTTAGTTTATCAGGAAGTGATGATTATCTTCTCTTCGATTCAGTGGATCGAAACGGTGCTTTATCTGCAAATGTTTTATGTGATATTGCAATTTTGCGTATGTTACATTCGCAACTTTGGATGGAAACATGCGTAGCTAATGAGACCTATTCTTCATTAGTCTTTTGTTTGTAATCAGCCTTTTTTCTTGCATTATGGCTTTCAAATCTACATCGCTTTGATCCTACTATACATTAATCCACTTATTATTTAAGTCTTATTGAAAACAAAACAAAAAAGCATATTCTTGGGACCATATGTGAACAAATCTCTTGGAAAAAAAGAGGAAGGCTGGGCTTCTTTTGCACAGGATTTGGTCAGCAAACAGACCTACTCCAGGAAGTAGATAGAGTTCCTGAATGAAGGCCATGGAGCCCTGTACTGTGAGCCAACAGGATATAGGATGTGATTGCTCGGAGGCTTTGAACTCAACACATATATAATGTATGCACATACCTCTCCATACCAGGACCTCTCGTGGCCTAATAGTGTGATCAAAGCACATCTGGCCTTTATCTTTAGACACACACCTTCATGAATCCCTCTGAAGGAAAGAGAGAATGAACATGCAAGTGTTTTTACAATTGCCCTCAGACTGCAGACACAGGTGTGTGTGTGTGTGTGTGTGTGTGTGTGTGTGTGTGTGTGTGTGTGTGTGTGTGTGTGTGTGTGTGTGTGTGTGTGTGTGTGTGTGTGTGTGTCATCAAAATTATTGTAATATATGCAGATGAGGCCAGGCCAAACCTTTGATCCCTTACACAGCTGTTCACGATTACAGATGAATGACTCAACATCAGGCTCAATGAGTTTATATAATCACTATATTAGATGTAGACATTTTTTCCTGTGTGCATAAACCAGCCACATATTTTTCACAGTTCACCGCTGGGTTCAAATCGGCCCTTTAATGTGTTAATGAGCGAGTGTTAGGGTCTCTTGATTGTCCATGGCATTGAGTGTGCAGACTTTGATTCGTAACAGTTGCTACACTGCAAAATATTGCACACACACAAAAAAGCATCTACTACATAAGCAAAAGTTTGTGTCTTGTTTTGGGGGAAAATAAATCAAAACAAGACAATTACTTTTGCTTGTCTAGTAAATACTTCTTGTTTTAAGAATTTTTAGATGTTTGGACTAGAAACAAGACAAAAATACTGAGTAAGAAGAGCATTTTTTGCAGTGTAAGATTTATTTACTGGTATTCTAACCATTTGAGTCCTTATTATAGCTGTATTGTTTTTATTTACTAATGTTACAATATATAGAGGTGGATCCAGTGCTAAATTACAGTCTCTCTCTGTCTTAAGAAACCTCAAAAGTCAATATTACGGAGTGCTACCGGATGTTTAATTAAAGGACAATTCAACATTGCAGGCCCCAAAGTCAACAATTGAAAAGAAATCTTTCTCACAGCCATTAGTGCTTGTAATGTTTTGCTCCTTGTCCATCTACAGTATGTAATTAAACACTGAGTGTGATCCTTGTGTGTTATTGCTTGAGAAACTTGAGATTTGGGATGCATTACTGTCCAAATCCTTTGATCTGTATTATACCATACACCAAAAAGTTAATGTCTAATTGTTCCTGTGTCATGACAGGTCAAAGAGGAGATGCTCTTTGAGGCCCTGACAACTCGGAAGACGGTGACAGTGGGCGAGAAGCTGATAGTCCCATACAAACTGGCTGAGGTAAGCAAACATTGCTGTTTAAAACATTGACCAGATAGCCAGAATAAAACCAAATATTGGGTCATGTCCTGGAAACACCTTATTATGAATATCAACATCAGTTTTGGATGATATTAGACAGACAATTGTAAAAAATCTGACTGTTAAAGAAACGTTTTTGGTGTGAGGAGAATTCTTTGTTACAAGAAGCATCATGGCCTGCATTTTGCAAATGAATCACATCATTGGGCAACACTTTATTTTGATGGTCCACTTTAAAACGGGCGTACAATGTGGGAGTTCGGACGCCCGGGAGGTCGTTTGATATTGCACATGCTACGAGTCAGTTAACTTGATAATCGCGTCATTATGTATGTATGTAATGTATGGCTCAAGCCACTTATAGCCTAATAATACTCATATATTTAACCTGCGAGACGTGGTTGTGTATGATTTGGCAATAGGGCACAGCCTATATGTTGGTGAAAATCGACTTAATTTTTTTAAACACTATTTCTCCAAAGTGAAAAAAAAAATCATCTGCAAGCTCGGACGACAGCAAAAATCACACCGTGCATCTCCGGCTTTAGACATTATATTAACTTTAAGTATCTTTGCATCTAACTTACCAAATACGTGCACAGAAAGCCACGTCTCTCAGCATGCGTCTTATTACACTTGAATGCTCGAATACACATGCAATTATTTAAAATGCCCATTGTGTGGAGTATTGATGTAAACACGACCTGTTAAGTCTTAAGTGAAAGTAAACAATTGTGTGTAAATCAAATGTCAGGGCTCGACATTAAGCATTTTCATGTGCTTGTCCTTTGGACAAGTTAATCGTTCATTCACTTGTCCGAGTAAAAAATTTACTTAACTTGTTCATACAAGTAAAATTTATCATATCATATAATTTGGTCATATTTCCCACCCTTAGTTGCAAAGTCACTTATAGATAGCAGAATGTCTATTATCGAAACAGTGTAACCCATTGTTGTGTTATTGTTAAGGACACACGAGATTGAATGGGACAGTGATTTAAAATGTTAGAAATGCACCGTTATATGTAGCAGCGCTGTTGTGAAGCATGTTAGCATGTTAAATAAAGTGTTAACCAGATGGAATCGTCCTAACAAGATACTTTGGTGTTAATTTTGAACATTTTCTGATTGTCTTCATTTGGCCCCCTCATTGAAGTGACTCTCAGTGTAGTGATGTGTTTCTCAAGGGCTTCGTCATGATTCATCTTCATAATTAGACCCAGCCATGAGCATTTTTTCAGAGATCTTTTCCAGCATTAGGACTCTAATGTTCTCCCGTCATCTTTAAATATTGAACCGGCGAGCTGTTTTATTAAAATCAGAGGTTCACAAACAACTTCATAAAACCCTTGAACTTCATATGCTTGCAGATTTAAACATTAAAAGCCTTGAATATATGGAGTTAAGTCATTTATATAACCACAAATAAAAGTTTTCTGTCCCTCTAACTAGGAGTGGTCAGTATTTTGTAGATTCCAGATATATGTGCAATGACTTTGGCGATGTTAAATCAACCAATATTGTGGTGATTATGGAATATTATTTATTTGGCATTAAGGTACCTAAAGAATCAACAGGCTAGTTTCACGATCCTTCCCTTTCTTGTGTTTTTAAGTAGCAACAACATCCAACTATTTTGGATGATCTGTGCTAGTTTTAGATCAGTCTTTGCGTTAGCTGTAGCTCCGTCACAGAAGATTGGATTGTGCACGGCTCTGTCACAATATTGAGTATTAAACAGCTGAATGTCATCATTCATTTTGTAAGACATGTTAACGTGAACAAATACTGGCCATCCAGAGGTTTAATCATCTATAATAGTAGTCCCACCTCAAATGAACATTTAGGAAACGCTACAGCTCAAATATTTTGCTAATGTATTGAAATAAGTGCTTAGGCTGTTTTGAATGTTAGTTCACAACACACTTCTTGGTCTCATTCGTCACATCTACCTTGCAGAGCTCCAGACTAACATTTAATAATACTAATAATTAGTTACATTTCTATGGTGCTTTTCTAGGCACTTAAAGCGCTTTACATGGAAATGAAGGGGAGGACATTAGCTTTAGCCAAAGATGATGGCACCAGCTCCTGATTTGGCAGCGCTAGGGGTTTAATCATAAAATTGCAGTTTTACATTCATAAGTGCAGTTACTAATAAGAGTATGTTTGTTAATTGGAGATTTAAAAGTGAAGTGCTGAGATTGAATTTATATGCAGATAAAATTCACTTTTCTTAATAACAGTGATGTGCAAAAACAAATTTTTATAGGGAAAATGTAAATATTCTACTAACAATTGTACCATTGTTCTCCTATAGTCTCACACTGGCCTGACGACAGCTTCAGTGATTATTAAAGGAGCTCGTTACTTGCTTTCTGTGTAATTCAGTCACAACACGAAGAAAAGTTTTTGAACTTCTTATCAGTTGCGCACCGTGGTGGCACTAGTGTGACCTCTAACAAAATGTAGTCGCACCGACAGGAAAAAAAGTTGCAAAATGCAACCATTTGGCCTCAGTCTGGAGCCCTGTTCTTGGTTTAAAAAGTCTTTATAATTAAATCAGTGACATTCTTCTCTCTCTTGCAGGCTGGAACGGTACGGGACTCCATGGCTAAGTCCCTCTACAGTGCTCTTTTTGACTGGATCGTGTTCAGGATCAATCATGCCCTGCTCAACCAAAGAGACTTGGAAGAGTCAGCCAAGGTCATTTTTACTCCCAAAAAATCCCAAAGAATGAAAACAATAAGAGCCTGATATTAGCAGCTGCATTAGCTTCATGGATGGCACCTGACAGCAATTACATTACACAGCAGGAATATGAGTCTATCTGACAGAGACGCACCCTGTTTTTCTGCGGCTCTCACTGCTTTAATCTCTAAATTATGGATGGAGACATTATGTAATGGGATATATTCAGCCACACTGAATGGGCCCCTGCTGTTATGTATTCACTAGAAGATTTCTGCAGAACATTATGTTAGAGTCGAGAGAACATTCGAGCTAAACAAGCTTGCTTGATTAAATGCACCGTTGCGTTTGGAAATGTGTTCGAACACAATTCTTAAAAGTGCAGGGCTCTGTTAGTCTGATCATGTGACACTGAAGACTGGAGCAATGATGGTAAACTCATATAGAATAATATACAGAGTATATATATATATATATATATATATATATATATATATATATATATATATATATATATATATATATATATATATATATATATATATATATACAGAAAATATATACAGAATAATGATGCTGAAAACTCAGCTTTGATCACATGAATAAATTACATTTTACAATACATTCATATAGAAAACAGTTATTTTAAATTGTAATAATATTACACAGTATTACTGTATTTCTGATTAAATAAATTCAGCATTGGTGAGCAGATGAGACTGCTTTTCTTTCAAAAACATTAAAGGTGTCCTAGAATGAAAAATTGAATTAACCTTGCCATAGTGAAATAATAAGAGTTCAGTACATGGACATCACATACAGTGAGTCTTAAACACCATTGCCTCCTACTTCTTATGTAAATCTCGTAAATCAAAAACACCACGGAAAAAAAGTGCTTCTCAACATAAACCCAACCGTGACGCAAGCGTTGGGGATCATTTATATGCACGCCCACAACATTTGCATCTGTCCAGCAAGCCGAATCTACTGACGGTAAACAAGACACTGGAAGATAGCAAACACGGCTCTCATGAAACACGGTTGAGGTTTATTATAATCGGATACCACAACAAATTGTTTGTTTGTTCGGCCCATTTCAAGCAAGCTTCACTCAGTGTTTTAAACTGAAGAAAGGGGCAACTATATTCCTGCAAGCAGTAAGTAATTTATCCACTTATTGACTGTTTAAACAATTTCTGATTAAAGTGAAAGTTTCTTAGAGAGACTGCATTGTCTAGATGACGCAAGATGCTACTACAGTAACAATAGGAAACACCAAGTACCATACCAAACTAAATTGTGTGTCTAATGACAAAGGCTAATATTATTTTGTCTTACAAAATACAACCGTAGATACTTTGGTTACAGATCATTCACGCGATCCTTCTAGCAAACGTCACCTTTTCCACCATATAAGTTAAAACGATAGTCAATGGAGATTGATAAAATGCAGCTTACTTGTTTATTGGTGTTTTCAGATCGTCCGTGCGCGAGAGAGAGCTCCTGTGCATATGGTTGCCAGATTGGACATGTTTAGGTAAAAAACGGAGTGTATACGGGTTTCTTTTCACAGAAAAGTTCTGTTTGGGGGATTTACTTACTGAAATCTGGCAACCGCGCGAGCTCTTTCTCGCGCGCGGATGATCTGAAAACACCAATAAACAAGTAAGCTGCATTTTATCAATCTCCATTTGAGATGTTTTGCTCAAAGTGTCATTCAGTTGGTCTGTGTTGTGTCAGGAAGGTCAGGACTCACGAGCCGCTTCACTGAACTGCTGTGAGCTGCTGAAATACGCCAATCAGAGCAGAGCTCAACATTAATATTCATGACTCTTCCAAATAAGGCAAAAACAGAGCATTACATCCTAGGGACAGTTTATAGGGTTGTAAATGGACCTGTAAAACTGTATCTGGACATTTTTTCCCCTTAAATAAGCCACATACCCTCAGAGAACAATTTAACATATTGTTTCAAATCATTCTAGGGCACCTTTAAAAAACCTTAATGTTTCCAAACTTTTGACTGGTACTCTACATGTATAACTAACAGCAAATACGCTCATATTTGCTGTTTTTATAGCTAAATAATGAACTGTGAACTTTTGATTACTTTCCTGAGGTAAATGCAATGTTATGTGACGTATCGTTCACAAGTTTTATTGATGTCTTTCCGTGGTTGAAACACTGGTTGAGCGATTACATGAGATATGATTCATTTCAGAAAGTTGTAGTGTTTTTTTCAACATACCTTCTGATGTTCATGCATGTTTTTTCATGCTATAATAACTTGCATTAAAGTGGAAGAAAAGACTGAGATGCTACAGCAATCCGTCACGTCACATTAAAGAGCTTTAAAACAGCATTTATTGTTTGAATTTTGTGATAAAATGGACAGATTTTGAAAGCTGAGACTTTGTTTCTTATTAGCAGTAACAAAATGCAAAGCTCTGTGATTATTGGATGGGAGGCTCTGCAAATAATGTTTAGTGTAGGGAAAATAAACGCAGACCTTGCAACCCTGTTTTTTTAACTGTTAATGCATTATTGTCACGTTAACTTGGCCTAAATTCAATGCAATACTTTCTTCACACAGTACTTTCTTTCCCGCCCCCTTTTGATTGACAGGATATAATCGGCCCTGATCATTGGCTGTTTGTAAACAATCGGCCGATGGCTGAAAATAAGTGCGTTTATCAGCTGATAAGGATTATTGAACGATAAATCTCTTTTATAGTCATACATAATAAAATTGCTGTATTTTCCTAGTAAATGCAACTGAAATGATCACACTGCAGATCCCTGATCTCGATAAGCAAGCGTTAACTAAACTGTAGACGTGTTTATTGTTAGTAACCTAACATTTGAACTTTATCACCCCCACAATGACACTTTAAATCGCCTTTTCTGTTCTTAATGTTGCTTCCATCTCTTCATGTTTTCAGATCCTGTCCATCGGGGTTCTCGATATCTTTGGCTTCGAAGACTACGAGAACAACAGCTTTGAACAATTCTGCATCAACTTCGCCAACGAGAGACTCCAGCACTATTTCAACCAGCACATCTTTAAGCTGGAGCAGGTGATGTGTTCATTTTTTTATTTGAAAGCTGAGATAACCATCAGCTTCTCTCCCCCACAACTCCAGATTATAGTCTAATAACTGATTTATTGCCAGCCATTATGACGAGTTGTTTTGACTGCACACAGAATAAATGAAGCACCCACATATTGCTTGACTGAATGTTTTCGGTTAAAGGTTTCAACCGCCCCTGAAGTGCACGAATCCATCATTGAATCAGCCCAGGTTATATATTCTCCTGATGGAGATTAATTGAAAAACATAGGGACATGTGTTTTTCATTACTCGTGCTTGCCTTAGACTAACGCCAGTAAGTTTAGGGACCAGAATGTCATAGAAACTTGGGCATGGGCCAGTTCTTCATTTTATGAAAGTAAACTTTCCATAAAAGAAATAAATTCATCCAACAAAACGAGGGAATTGTCACCATTACTCTTTAATGGATTAGGCTGTTTGATCATGCAAGGTAGGTTGTCATTAATAGTAACAGTTTCGCACAAAATAAACCATTTGATGAGACAATAAAAGGGGTTGCTTTACTCCAACCTCAGACAAAGAATTGTGTCTCTGTAATAATGTGTGTTTTCTCAATGAGGTCGTTCTCTCAGGATGACTAAAGAGGCAACCAATTACGGTAATGACAGCCTGTCAAAGCCGTGCCTTTGTGACGCACCTCAAAGTATATGTTTGCTCAAAGAGGGTTTGTTAGTTTAAGTTTCTAGTCAGTCCAGTGTCCAGATTTGATAAACTCACTTTGACAGATTTGCTTGCACAAGGTACATTTATCCACATAAATCACACACACACACACACACACAAAGTCATAGGACGTGTCACTTTATGTAGATGTGTGAGTAATAGACTATCACTTCTTGGTTTAGCACTTCATCTCTGTTTCCTGTGACAGTTGATCCTTGTCAAAAGTGTGTGGACAGTTAAATGTGCTTATCTGATTCATTGTACTATATAATTGTAGTTTCAGGATGGCTGTTTTGCTGGATGATACTGTAACTGCATAATTTTGAGAGCCATCAGCCAATCGGTGACATGACATGTTTTACCCATGACTCCATTTATAGAGCACAACATTTATTGTCTCTATAGGGAAATTGATTTTTAATGTTAACTTGTAGATATTTAGCCACTTGTTAGCAATCACCTTTTGAAAGACAAAGGGGTATTACTGATGTGTTTTATGGCATAGAATAAAACATGAAAGTATCTTGAGCTTGTGTTCACCACAGACCGTATTTCAGTCATTTCACCAAAAACCCATTCAAAAAATGACTTCAGGCAGATGGAGCCAGAAATGCTAAAATGTTTAGTCATGTCCGGGCCTCGGCCTGCGAAAAATATGTCATCCTACGGTATGAAGAGCTCAGGCTGAACCCGCGTTGAGTTGGATTCTGAGTAACTTTGTTAAAAGGATTTTTGATGTTCTTAAATGGCATTTGTGAAGGGATTCATTTCCATTGCCACAACAGTTTTGCTGTTTGTTCCTTGATAAAAGTACAGGAATTTCACTGCGTCTGCCAAGTTCCACGCTTTAATTGCTCTAAGAGTTGGAAACTCTTGGATTCAGATGTCAGGAATGAATTCACATCCTGAGTGTACCGCCAAGTATGCCGTGTGGTAACACTGAATGTTTAATGTAGACCTTACCCAGGTTATTCACACAAAACATGGAATGTGCAGATTCATACTTTATGACCATTAGTTAATGTTTGACTGAGGAAGAAAAAAAGTTTACTTTAAGCTAACTTGGATTAGTTAAGATTGTTTGAATTGAGTTCAGCATTAAGTTCAAGTAATAGCAGACAAAATGGTATTTGAACAACAAAATGGGCGTACCTCAGGGCTCGATTTAAGGCCCGTTGTTTTTGTTTTTTTAGTTTGTTAGTAAATGATTTTCAATGTTGTTGTCCATATGTTGAGTACCAACACATTTTTAAATGAACAAATGGAGATGATAACCATGTGGCGGCAGGAAAATCATAAAAAAAGTGAGTGTTTTTGACAGTGAAATTGACATTTTTTAGGTTTAATTCAATATTTAATTTGATAAATATAAAAAAAATTAATTCGATAAATATAAATGGTTTTAAACTTATTAGACAGTATATCTCGAATAAAGCATCTCATCCTTTTATACATGCAATAATTGTCTCGTATTTCTTACTGTATTACAGTCTGAACTCCAAATGAGTCCATAAAAAAATAATAATAATTAAGATCTCTTAATTATTCAGGCTTTAAAAACAATGGATAAAAAGCCAAATCGATGGCATCATTTATATTTATAAAAATAACGAATTTCATAAACTTGTTGTGTATTACAGTACATGACTTATCATCTTATAAAATGATGGTTAAGTATCAATATTTTACTTGTACTGAATATAGGCTCAAAGATGCACTGATCGTCGACAGCTGAGACATGCCAGTGAAAATAGGAATTATTGATATGTAAGATTAGAAATCATGTTTAATAACGTCTCAATATTGCAATAAATCAAGGTAAACACAGCCTCTTAAACGTCTACAAACTCTCAAGTCTCAGTGAAGCTCAAGTGCTCAAAAAGGCCATAGGTAAACGAATGTCCTTAAAAATGTCTCGTCAGTATAGCGGATAAATAAAATGATGTTCAGGAAAATTAAATAATCAAAGCCTTCTTGCACTGGATGTGCTGGTTTCAGCCTCATCACTGACTGTGGTCATGAACTCATCTCATAAATCAAACTTTTGCATTCATCACCTCCCTACTAATGCACTTGGATTCATGTAAAGTAGCCTTGATGACATGTTTGGGTGAGTAAAGGCAAAACACACACGAAATAGTACCTTTAATGCCCTCTTTATAGCAAAAACTGCTGCAGAAAAAGTTAGGTGGAGTGCAAAATGTCATGTGTAATTACTCAACACCAATGTATTGCAGTAAAAAGTACATTTACTTAAATACTTTACGCCACTCCAAACCAGAGCACTACACATTTAAACGTATAAAATTTGGTTTTATTCATGTTTCCAGGGTTGGAAGTATCCTTCAAATATGTTTGTATTTGTATGTATTACATCTATTTTCAGTGAAAGCGGGTTTTAGCATTAATTTCCGGTAATAGGGGAAAAAAGTTAGTTGTAGTATTTGAACAACAAAATGGGCGTACCTCAAGGCTCGATTTTAGGCCCGTTGTTTTTTTTTAGTTTGTTTATAAAATAATAGAGTTGTTAGTTTTCAATTTTTTAATATAGAAAAACCTTTCTAGGTACTTTATCACATGCTATACTCTGTGTTTTTCAGCCTTTAGCTAGAATCATGTTTTCTGTATTGTCCCCATTCAAATAAACCAGGAAACTAGTAGTAGAAGTAGGTTAGTGTTAGATTATAGGCAGCGTAGCAGGAATGCTGGCCTTCTGATGCCCATAAATACAGCCATGCTGGAGCCAGACACAACACCACACACACTTTCATTAGTCCATTAGTGGGCCATTTATGGAGATGCTGTAAATGGATTTTATTTGAGTGTGTTTCTCTTATCAGTCAAATAGAGAGTGCATGCGGTTGCTGAAGTGCCTCAAATGAGGGCTAGATTATTATTGCTCATACTGTGGGTTGAGGATTTGTACAAACCCATTGCTTGAAGTGCTAAACAATCCCAGGTGAGAAGTATGTACTATTAAATGCATTACAATTTACTTGAGTATGTTTTAAGTACAATGCAGATGTACTATGATGCATTTTTAATACGTTAAATAGTACATCTTTTTCACCTGGGGTGGCACTATATCATTATGAACAGACATTCATGAGTGTAAAAAACATTGATTTCTTTTATCCCTCATTGAACAAAAGAAACATCAACCTTTATCGAACTTCACTTAGGAATAGGATTATACTGTATACCATATTATCATGCTGAAATATCAATAGTCAGAAGGTTTCTTGTACTCCTAATCGCTCTTCCTTAGTTAAACTAGACGTGTAGATCATCTGCTCTGTTCTGCTGGTTTTATACTTGTGCCGTTTAATGTGCAAACTGGAGAGAGATTCCACTGATTGTATGAATCCCTACTGGGATTACATCCTTTATTGTTTCATTTACTTTCCCAGCGATCCAAGGAAACAGTTGAGGAGAAAAAAAAGCAACAAAATGCTAAGAATGTCTTTCATATTATTAAACCGCAAAGACCATGAAACCTCGGACCGGCGAAAGGAAGTCTCCTCCAGAGGAACATGAAAACACTTTGCAGGCCTGTTGTTTTGTTGTTCTGGCTGCAGACCAAACATATGATTTACCCGTATAGTTATAACAGGTTTTGTGAGATGTTACCTTATGTGCACATCTCATGTTACTCTGGTAAACATTGTCGAACACAAAAGGACGATTGACGCTTTCATGAAAACATCACCTATTAATCCCATGGTCAAAGTCTTGATGCTGTTTTTTGGCTCTACTAGAACAGGTTTTAATGCCCGAATCGTCATATTCTCCATTAGTGCGGCTCCTCTCTTTCCAGTCTGTCAGTAACGCTCTATTTAGTTCTTGTCTCTGAAGCCCCTCCTTCTGAAAAGCACACTGTGCTGTGATTGGTTGGCTGGAACAGTGTGTTGCGATATGTGCTTCCAGTTTTTGGGAAATGTCAGTAGAGTAGAGCTTAGATCGGGCCCAAAAAAATCAAGCCTGACCCTACCCGAGCCCATGCATGTTGTCTGAGCCCGGCCCGACACATTAACTGTAATCATGAGCCCGAACCCGCTTTAAACCATTTTTTAATATATGGACGTTCTGATGGGGCGGCAGTGGCTCAGTGGTTCATGTAGGTTGTCTACAAACCAGAAGGTTGGTGGTTCGATCCCCGGTTCCACCTGACCAAGTGTCGAAGTGTCCATGAGCAAGACACCTAACCCCAGCTGCTCCCGACGAGCTGGATGGCGCCTTACATGGCTGACATCGCCGTCGGTGTATGAATGGGTGAATGTGAGGCAAAAATGTAAAGCGCTATATAAATGCAGTCCATTTACCATGAGAACGAGACTGTAATGAGCAAAGCGGACTGGTGTGACTCACCTCAATAATCCGCTCAATGCCAACTCCACTCATGAACCGCTCACCGGTAAAATGACGTGCGCTCAAATCCCGCATAGACATGAAATTTATCTGTACTGTAGCCTACTATTAGCCTGGCTCTGCCCTCCTACGTACTTCCGCTCAATTTTCATTTTCCTTCAGTACTACGTCTGGGACTGCTGTGTAGTCTTAGGTTTTCTCCGAACAAATTTTTACCGGTCCAATCAGCGAACAGAGGGAGTGGCTGAGAACGATGACGTTGATGTCGAGCGCTAGTTTGAGATGTAGTTCAGTAATGGCGGCGGAGAAAGATGCGAACTAAACCATTCACTCCGTTGTGGCACCGCTGCTGAATATCCAGAAGTTAAAGCCGGAGCAATAACAGTCTTTGCTGGGGTTTGTTGTTGGCCATGAGTTTGATTTCCAGCTGGCTTCGTTAGTGATGAAGGAGTTGGCTGAAGCTATTCGGGCGGTAACTGTTCCTCGTGGGGTCAGAAGGTATTGCCATCATTTAATTTACAGGGACTGGTCAGTTATTTTATTGCCATCCGTCCCGCGTAAAAAATCCCCGGACGAGTTACCGACTGCTTTTGACAAACGCAAGGTCGTGTTGATGTAACAGCTGTCTGAATCCACATCTCTGAGTTTTCAACAATATATCACTTCAAAATTCACTGTTTGTAATCATTTTTGACCCTTGCAGAACACCATACGGTTGCTTTGCTGTTATTAGGATGCATTTCTAGACTTGTATTTCATTAAAATGCTGGCAAGTATTTAGAAGAGCAATATATTTCTTCACCGCTAAAAAAAATTAAAATAAAAGCACTTAAACATTTGAATCGGTCCGTTATTTATAGCAGCATTTATTATCATACCAAGCATATGACATTTTATTTACAGCATACAATGATGTTACGGACCACGTGAGCGCCGCGTTCCCGATCACAAAACTCTCCTGTCCACCGTGACGTGAATAAATCACAATCCGAATGCACGAGTTTTAGGTTTTATCCTATAGTTTTATTACTGAGGTGGCATGCACATGTGCACTTTTGTTTTATTTTTCCATGAGTGAAACAGGCGAAGGGCGCATGACATACGTCACGACCAAACGTTAGCGATTGGTTATGGCAGATCCAGAGTGGCTCAGGGCTGATCCAATAGTTTTAAACCTCAACAGAGTGCCCGCCTTCGCGGAAATAAACGCTTGTCAATGGAGAGTGGCCAGACTCTATGTGTACAAATGAAATGTACGAGAGTCTGGTAAAACCAGGCTAGCCTACTATACTTGTAGCTAATAAACAATGTATTTTGTTTCATATTTGTGTTTAAATATTGTTTTTTTTTATTATTATTTCATGTAGGCTATATTGATTATGAAATATGCAACGATGCCAGTGGGTCAGAAATTATTTTGACCCCTTCATTAAGTTTTGTTTTGTAGAAAGTCTTTCTTTAAAGTGAATTTCGTTTTTTTATAAATTAAATCTTAATTTATATCAACATTTCATTAGCCAATTGCCTGAATTTAATAAATAAGAAGCAAACAGACTCTAGCAGACAATAATCGTGACATGGAGGCAGTGTTGGGAGTAAAAGTAGTGGAATTACGGTAACATGTTACTTTGTAGCGCATTACTGTAATTCCAATACTTTTAGCAGTAATGCGCATGTAACTAAATATTTTTTTAATCAAGTAACACAATTAAAAATTACTGAAATTTAAATGAGTTTGTTAATCGCATTACTCTTTTGTGAAAAATGAACGCTTGCAGACAGGAAGCTCAAATCTAGGCCTTAGCCTTGCTTGTGTTTTTTCTCTCATTACACAATGTCACAGCCATTAAAATAGTTCAGTTTTGTTTTTAAATGTCAAAGTAGTTATATTTTGTTTAATTTCTTTTTTAAGTTAATTTAGAAAAAATGTTTGGAGCATTTTTTTTGTTTGTTAAATTAAAGTTTTTATTTTTTAAAGTGACGACCAAGTTAGTTAACCCTCTCAAATCAACACTTGACTTCTCTTTCCTATAATAATAGATATTAAATCACAATTTTAGTTTATAGGAAAAATACGGCATTAAGACATGTTATACTAAGCCCCATAAACACAACCAAGCATAGAAATAAAACACAGAATCGCCCCTTTAAACAATCAGGAAACAGGTAATGGTCAATTTTTGATGACTCTTCATAATTACTGATTTTAAGTGTTCAATGTGTTTTGTTTCTTACAGGAAGAGTACCGAGAAGAAGGCATTACCTGGCATAACATTGATTACATCGATAACACCGGATGCATCAACCTCATCAGCAAGAAGCCTACAGCGCTGCTCCACCTACTGGACGAAGAGTGCAAGTACGTCTGACCCTTTCACTTCACACTTCTAACACTGGAAAGTGGCTTCATAAAGATTAAAGTACTATATGTATTATTGCCAGTCAGACCAATGTGGAATCTCTTGAGTGTAAATATGAAACATACTTTACTTTTTAATCAATCAATCAATCAATCAATCAATCAATCAATCAATCAATCAATCAATCAATGTTTATTTATAGAGCACATTTAAACACAACCAAGGTTGAACAAAGTTCAACCTAACAAACAAGGAAACAACTCCTTGTTTCTTATGTACAAGGTATAAAAGAAAACAAAGAAAAACAAGAAAATAAAGAAGTAAAAGAACAAGAACAAGCACACAAATAAACAATCAACAATAAACAAGGAGAGCTAAGACAGCATAAGATTTAAACGTATTTAGAGAAGGAGCGACCCTAATACAGAGAGGAAGGCTATTCCAAAGTTTGGGTCCAGCATAGCGAAAGCACGATCGCCACGATTTTTAAGCCTAACTCTAGGTACTGTCAGTAGGCCACGATCACGTGATCTCAAGTCTCGTATCGGGCTATACAGAAATATCTTTAGTTCAATAAGGCAATCGAAAAGAGGCTGGAGAGAGAATTTGTTTTTGGCTTGGGAAGGTAGATTTGAGTATCATCGGCATACAGATGAAAGGAGACACCATGTTTTTCAAAAATAAAAGCAAGGGGAAGCAAATACAGGGTATGAAACAGGATATAAAAGTTGTTTTATAATTGATTATTATATAATATATAATAATATTTTATAATCAAATAAAACAAATAAAAATCTCGGATTATGGTAGTATCCTAGAGGTTCTCTTTGCCTAAAATAGCTGGAAATCTGACTCCACATCAGTGTTCCTCATAGCTCAAATCTCTAATGTCTCATTCTTCCTCTTCCTGTGGCTGTGCTGCTTTTCTCTGGAGTTTTGGCAGCAGATCTCATTCTTCTCATGGCCAGAGGAACTGCACAGGATTATAATATACGGTCTTTGTTACATATCAGTCACGCTCCCTAGATGACCGCTCTCACTCTCCGGTTCTCAATAGGGGACCTCAGCAAACCTCCAGTGGGGCAAAGTGTTTAAATTAAAAAGTACATGTGCACATCTGTGGCAGTCACATTTGCAGGATGTGCATGTCAAGGAGGGATCGTAGTTGTTCGTGATCTGTACGGACAGGATCGCGTGCGACTCGCGGATTAATTAGAGGTTTAATCATCATAGTTGAAAGTTTATCTTTTGCACGTTGTCAGTCCTGTCAGTTTAGAAATGTAAGAAACTTCCTGTACGAGGACATTTGTATTTTAGTGCATTTTTAAGTCTAGATGTCCTTGGTCTTTAAAAATAACTGAATGATCAAATGTAGCACTCTTACAGAAATATGATGTTTCGTAATATTGTGTAGTTAGTTATTGTTTAAAGACCATGTAAAGTCAAAATTAAGTATGTGATCTGAGTTTGTCACACCACAGAAAAATATGTTATTAACCACCCAGCCAAATTTGAATGATAATTAAAGTCATGAATGATTTGTTATGAATCAACATCTCATCTCTAATAAAACAATGGGTGACACTTTATTTTAAGGTTCAGTTATTAACTAGTTGCTTATTATCATGCATATTACTAGGATATTGTCTTATTCTACATCTCTTAATCCGACCCAATACCTAAACTTAAATGCTACATAACTACCGTACTAACTATTAATAAGCAGTAAATTAGGAGTTTATTGAGGAAAAAGTCGTAGTTAACAGTGAATATGTGTTCCCCATACTAAAGTGTCACCAAAATATGACTTTGTTATAAAACAGGGCATTGATTTCATACATGACCTCTGTAGAGGACACCGGGATGTTTATTTATCAGGCATTTTAGGAAGTGAATAGGGAAAGAAATTACATATTAATGTTCCTATGAAATATTAGATATTATTATGAAAATGTTGCCAATTATTAGTTCCCATTATTACACTTATTTTTGCATTACATGCTCCAAGAACACATTAATATGCAAATTATATCCAGTGTGTAGATACATTGCATTGCATGGGAAAACCCATGTATGGTCATTTTACCCACATATTGCATGAAGTAAAATATGTTGTTTCATAACGTAGTCAAGAATCATCTTTAAACAAACTTTGGTAAAAACGAAATATAGAAAACCTAAAAATTGATTGGTGAATATAAAGAAAATCCCATTGTTTTTGCCTGTACATGTCATTTTAATTTTTAAACAATTGAGTCCTGGTGTCCACTTATGAGGACATAGCATAACATATGAACATAATATAATTTTTCACACACAAAAAAAATCTCATTTGTTTCTTATGCTCTAAACATTGTAATGACATGATAAAAAAATACTAAATTCAAAATTAAAATTCTTAAAGCATTCAAAGTATTAACCCTAACATTCAGTTCTCTTTCTCGTCTTTTTGTGCTTGAATGGACACACACATGCAAAATTGTCACAATTCCTGTCTCTGCAAGTATCCTCATAAACACCGTCAATTATTTCTTAAGTGAATGTGAACAATTGAGTAAGAAAACGGATGTGTAACAGTATGTTGGATCCATGCATTCACTCTTAAAGTGACAGCAGCCTAACATTTAATTAATAATAATAATGCTTTATTATAGTGCTTTTCAGGAACCCAAGGTCGCTTCAGAATATAGTTAATCAGTACAATCAATAGAAAAACATAGTAACAGTCAGCATGCTTATTACAAATAAACAAGCAGATGAAGATGACAAACAGCTACAGATAATTAACATACATTATAATATCATCAAATACAATAATCATATACCATAAAAAAGTTCTGCTGCTGTCTGTCATTAATGTTAAGTAAACTACAAAAGACACAGAGAAAATCACTTTTGTAGCTTGAACAAAAAATTATAAAGACTATGCAGTGTTATTTTACATTTGGTTATTCAATTTTTGTACCTGAACACTGTTAGATTTACCAAGCAGTGCTTTGTGTTTTTCAGGTAAGTCTAAAAAGTCATTTGTATCTTTGTTCTATTGTATTTATCTTTCCTAATTAGTTTTTCTATGCACATTCACTCCTCATAAAAATAGTTTTAGGATGATTAATTATTTCCAAATAGAGATATTCAAGTCATCTGGTGAAAGTGCAGAAAAACAATGGATTTTCTCTAATGCTCTCTCTGTGTTTTACAGCTTCCCACAGGCCACCAATCAGACCCTCCTGGACAAGTTCAAGCGGCAGCATGAGGGAAACGGCTATATTGAGTTTCCTGCAGTCATGGAGCCGGCCTTCATCATTAAACACTATGCAGGCAAAGTCAAATATGGAGTGAAGGTCAGTGCTGTATAGAGCTACACAAAGGGTTCGATCAGTTTTATGCATTGAGCACTTTAAGGCGATCTCGGACTAATTATTTTGGTGTGGTTGCATGTTTTCCGTGTTCATTTATGCCTCTCTGGACCGAAATATGTGAGAAAATGTGGCAGGTTCTGAAACAAACTCTTCAAACAAACCAGATGCAGAGCTGCCGTAGTATGAATACGACTATAAAAGATGATCCTGTATTATATACTTACTTAGCAATCCTAGGCAACATTGATAAATTCAGAACCACTCACAACTCTTATTTTTCTCACCCCATTGGCAGATTATTGTACTTATTTTAAGCAAAAACTCTCTTCATTTTGAGTTATTTTCACCCAAAACAAGACAATTACTTTAGCTTGTCTAGTAAATACTTCTTGTTGTAAGAATTTTTAGATATTTGGACTAGAAACAAGACAAATATACTAAGTAAGAATAGCTTTTTTTGCAGTGTGCACTTTGACTGCACACATTCTCTGTGATTTAGTCCATTAAAATGCATTTATAATACCCTCAATATTCAAGATAAGGGGCAAAAATACCTCTGTATGTCTTATATTTATATCAGTTAGTAGTTCATCGAGTGCTGTAGGCAGGGCACAATGTGTGTACACTCTGCTTATAACACACACATCAAGTCTTGACTCACAAATGACGAGACAAGGGACAAGCCTTTTTAGACAATGAGCAGGGCGTGCTAAATAATTGTTTCCGTTGCTAGTAAAAGTGGATTAAAAATGCGCATAAAAAACATGCGCTCGTTTGAGACGGATCAATTTTCTGTTTGATATGAAAACATGCGCATAAACTACAATGGAAATGTCTTTACAGAATAAATTCCTCGATAGTGCTAAAAACAACCACGTGACTTTCGTGATGTAACGGCATAACTGCACTAACCAGTGGACAAAGCGTCTGAAATGATGTTTAGGTCATTCAGAAGTCTGTGGTCAAAGATGCTCGGTATATTTCCTCCTAGAACTGTCTGACACGACTGCGTTCCCAAACAGCAGCATCTGCCTCTGAAAGCAGCACGACTGCACGTTTATTGAGACGCAAATCATTTATATTATATGAAAGTGATTATATATGGTCGCTTCTCCGATGTTTCTTAGTTTATCAGGAAGTGACGATTATTTTCTCTTCGACTCATTGGATTGAAACGGTGCTTTATTCGCCAATGTTTTTATGCGATATTGCAATTTTGCGCACAAGTTACATCTACAACTTTGGATGGAAACATGGCTAATGACTCTCTCATTAACAGTGACTTGCTGCCACCTACAGGCGGTTTTAATTTCAAATTTAAAGTATCTTTTCATTTTTTTGTTTTTGTTTAAAAATATCAATATTCAACTTATTATATTTAAAACACGAACATTATTTATGCATTAGAAACAGCTGGTTAAATATGTTTATGTCCCTCTAAGCTCATTAAAAGTGAGCTTTTCTAATTTAATTTACTGATTAAATGTAAGAATTTGACACAAAAGATGATGCATATATTTAATTGATAAGAAAAATTCATTTTAAACTTTTTGGAAAGGACTGATCACCACACAGAATATAAAGAAAATCAAATCAAACACTTTAAGAGTCACTGGTTCATGTCAGTCCTAAACCTGGCAGAGTACAGTAACACACACTCAGCTAAATACTGTCTAATTATTGCTAGTCATTATCAATATCGCACACCCTTAATTTTGACCATATCTTTCAATGGCAGAAATAGTAACAGTAGCATGTGGTTCTGAGTTCAGCACATTCTTCCTTCAGTGCCGTTGATTCGCAGTGGCTTGTTATTTGACCTCTACAGCCACTGAATGTAAAGCGGGTGTGATGCCTTTGTCACATGACTATTTATAGTATATAATGAGTAACTCTCAGTTTGTCGCTTATGGCTCCATGACAGTAATGAGTAACTGTGTGTGAAGTCCCAGCATCCCACTCAGGCTGTTTATGTTAACAAATCAAGGGCTGGCAATGTGTTGCTTTAGCGCAATGAAAGATCTGGCACACTCATTTTTGCCAAAACCTATTGGTTTGTTTCCCAGGTAAAACTTCGGTACCACTTTTGGGTGTTTCATAGATTTTGCTAAAATGTTTGACTTAAAGGGGTGACTGCATGCGTTTTTACTTTTTTAACTTTAGTTAGTGTGTAATGTCGCTGCTCGCGCATAAACAGTATCTGCAAAGTTACAGCGCTGAAAGTTCAATGCAAACGGAGATATTGTCTTTTAAAGTTACGGCAGTTTATTGCCTACAAAAATGGCGGTTTGGACTACAACGAGCTTCTTCCTGGGTTGGTGATATCATAAACCCTTGCTAGTCTCCGCAGATGTGACTTCTGCCCGTAATGGGAAGGGGCGTGGCCTTAACCTGTGCTTGGCACTTCAGCCAATAAAAATACAGGAAACTACATTTGGCCATCTAACCAATCTAAGACCATTGCGTTTTTCAGAGGGATGAGCTTCAGAAGCAGGAAGCGAACGAGCCGTTCAAAGGACAGTGGAATATAAGCAAATATAAGAAAAATACAGAGTTTAAATAGAAAGAAGTATTAAGATATGTTATACTGCGCCCCATAAACACAACCAAGCCTAGAAAAAACCACGGAACCGCCCCTTTAAATGTTAGTTCCTTGGCTTTTACTCAAGATGTCCCTAAGGTCGTAACAATTTGACAAGCAACAATCATAAAAGAAAGGCCTAAGTTTGGCAGCGTTTGACAGTCATGAGTCGCTGATCCTCTTATTTACAATACAAAGCCTTTGTTCGCGCATTACATAATGGAGCTGTGCAGGCTTCTCTCTCTCTCTCTCTCTCTCTCTCTCTCTCTCTCTCTCTCTCTCTCTCTCTCTCTCTCTCTCTCTCTCTCTCTCTCTCTCTCTCTCTCTCTCTCTCTCTCTCTCTCTCTCTCTCTCTCTCTCTCTCTCTCTCTCTCTCTCTCTCTCTCTCTCTCTCTCTCTCTCCACTGATGTTTCATTGAGTAGATGTGCTGATGTCCAGTTATCTGACCGTCTGTCTGTCTGACATGCTGTCTGTCCCAGGACTTCAGAGAGAAGAATACGGACCACATGCGGCCAGATATCGTTGCGCTCCTCAAGAGCAGTAAGAACGCCTTCATCTGTGGCCTGATTGGTATTGACCCGGTGGCCACCTTCCGCTGGGCTGTGCTCCGGGCCTATTTCAGAGCCATGGTGGCCTTCAGGGACGCTGGGAAGAGACACGTGGAGAAACGCAGCGGTGAGTCAAATGAAACATGCACACTTTTTTTTCCCTGGTCAGATGCTTGTACCGTATATACCCGAATATAAGACGACCCTTCCATTTTCCAGACTTATTTTTGGGTAAAAATAGATTTATGTGGGAAAAAACATAACATAATGCATTGATATGCCATTTTACTTCATGCAATATGTGGGTAAAATGACCATACATGGGTTTTCCCATTCAATGCAATGTATCTACACACTGGATATAATTTGCATGCTAATGTGTTCATCGAACATTTAATGCAAAAATAAGTGTAAAATGGGAGTAATAATTGGCAACATTTTCATAATATCTAATATTTTATAGGAACATTAATATGTAATTTCTTTCCCTATTCACTTCCTAAAATGCCTGATAAATAAACATCCCGGTGTCCTCTACAGAGGTCATGTATGAAATCAATGCCCTGTTTTATAACAAAGTCATATTTTGGTAACACTTTAGTATGGGGAACACATATTCACTATTAACTACGACTTTTGCCTCAATAAACTCCTAATTTACTGCTTATTAATAGTTAGTAAGGTAGTTTTTGTAGCATTTAAGTTTAGGTATTGGGTCGGATTAAGGGCTGTAGAATAAGGTATTAGGTAAGGCATTAATATGTGCTTTATAAGTACTAATAAACAGACAATATCCTAGTAATAAGTAAGTGGTTAATAGTTAATAACTGTAAAATAGTGTTACAATTTTTTTTTACTGATAATTCATTGGAAACAACATTTTAACACCATTCATTAAATATTTGGATTAATTTTCACAAAATAAAGTGCACTCTGTCAATGAGTTCAGAAATGAATGAATGAGTGACAAAAATTAATAACATTGCCACAAAAATACTATAATTATGTATGTATGTTAATGCGGTTAACGCATTAACCGGCTTACTGGTGTGCAAGTAAACTGTCACTAGTTACGTAGCCTATCGTGTTGGCGCCCTCTTCTGTTTGCCCCTGAATTCTCCCTTTCCCCCGTGATTTTGTCAATATCGCGAATATAAGACGACCCCCCCATTTTTCAGCCTATTTTAAGGACACAAATCTTGTCTTATATTCGGGTATATACGGTAGTTTGTGCTGAAGATTCTTCAGGCATTACATGTCATGTACACATCTTGGACCCATAAATTATTCCACTGCCTAAAAATACTAGTTTTGGGGTTCTTTTCTATGCAAATTGACTTTGGACAATGTAGTTCTAACCATCAAAATACTTCAGTTAATGCATTTTATAAATTATATATTGCATTATATATCAGACGTCTAAATGGTTCTAAACAAGCTTTTGAACATCATATCCTCCTTTCATAGAATATCATGCTTTAACAATGTTTTAATGTCTCTTCTGCTCACCAAAGCTGCATTTATTTGATCAAAAATACAGTAAATGCAATAATAATTCACAATATATTCAAATTACTTGCATTTTTTAAGCTACACTGTGTAACTTTTTGAGTTTATTCTTAGCTAAAATCACTTAGTTCTTTCAAAAATATATGTGCTCATTAATGTATATTTACTTTTTTCAAGTAATAATGCATTCTCGTAATTTTATAATATACCATTGAAAATACATAAGTGTTGAGGGTTCGGATGGCGGTCGCCATGTTGCTCCTCCATCTTGAAAGTACATTTGCCAAAGAGGGACACACATCAAGCTTCACTTTTCGCGTTTTTACACTCGATGGCACTGTGTCGAATGTGAAGAGGAGGATTGCTTGAGGCTGCTATATGATGATGGAGGATCACTCTTAAGCCCCTTTCACACTGCACGTCGGACCCGCAATATTCCCGGAGCATTGCCGGGTCGCCTTCTGTGTGAAAGCAACCACGTCCCGGGATTGATTACCGAATTCGACTCGGGTCGGGGACCTAGTAACATTGCGGGATATGTATCAGAGTCGCCAAGGAAGCGGAAAAGAGAATTAAGACGGCAACGCGACAGGCAAATCAACAAGACAAAAGTAAATATTGGAGTGGCCTTTCCAAGATGGAAAGAGCTCATGAGGAGCAACGATTTTAAAAAGAACGCCGACGTTGCCTGCTCATCACTTTCAAAAGCAACACTCACCGAAGAGGTCGAGCTGGAAGCCATGACCAAATCGGCCACCGTAGGAGTTGAAACGAAATCTAAATTGAGAGGAACAGAAACTATTATTCACTGGATGGTCATATACCTTTACACCGCTAGATGGGGGAAAATATCACACAGTGGAGCTTTAAATTTTTAGTATGTTATTTCAGTGATGGCAAAGATGAATTTCCAGCTTCCTCAGTGTCACATGATCCTACAGAAATCATTCTAATTTGCTGATTTGAGAAACATTTCTTATTGTCATCAATGTTGAAAACAGTGGTGCTGCTTCATATTTTTTTTGTAGAAATCATTAAATGAATCAAATTAAATCAATCAAAAAGTATTATTTTTCAGAAAAGTTAAAAATATCAGCATTTATTTGACATACAAAATTTTTATAATTGTCTCTACTGTCACTTTAGATCAATTTAATGAGTCCTTGGTGAAATGTATTATTAAAAAAAATCGTACTGACCCCAAACTTTTAAACAGTTGTGTACACTTTTTAAGCATCACTACAGATCATTTTATTTGATGTTTTATTTTTTATTTTAATTTTTGTTTTGTGATCAGCTGTAACCGGTGGTCCACGAGGGTTTTATTTTTGGCATATCGAGCTTTTGTCACATTTAACAGTGTTGTTCATTTTCAGGGGTCTGCATCTTTTATCAATCAGTCTCATTTAGCTGCATAACAATCATTGCTATTGTGCATAAGAATATGTTCAACATCTTATACAATAATAGGGCTATTTTGTAAGTATGTTGGCTAGCGAATCACGCCATGTTAGCCCAGCTCCTCTTGCTTGATTTCTATTGCCCTGCTCTCCAGCTTTTCAGTATCTGTATGCCTTTCTTCCTTAATTACAAGTTTGGACATTAGTAGTTGATCTATGCTTTGATGCCTCACACATGGTGAGTTTGAACTGTGAGTGCATTATGGGTCGCACTGCATTTCACTGATGTGTGAACACCGAAAACCATGTAATGCAAACAAGTCGACGTTTGGCTTCGCGTGTCAATCCTTGTAGACAAGCACATCTTATTTCTCCCTATTTAATCTGTCTTTTCTCTCTCTTCTCTCTTTCTTGTGTGTGTTGTTGTTTTTTTGGCTTCCTAAGGGCATGATGCTGCTGCTCCGGTTGTGAAAAGTGTGGATAGCTTTAGTTTTCTGCATCACCCTGTGCATCAGAGAAGCTTAGAGATCCTGCAGAGGTGCAAAGAGGAGAAATACAGTAAGGCTGCCTTTCCTTCATCTCGTCTCCTCACTCCATGCACCCTGGGCCAAGACATGCGGCTCTATAAATGCATTCCTCTTCAGCTACACATATGCAACAGAATCATTGATTGGATTCAGAGCTGAAGCTGTCAAGTCTCGTCCTCATGTCTCTGCCCATCCTGTCTTGCACCTGTCTTGCTTTCCTGCATTATGTCATTTTTCACTAACAGCCCTCTCTCTGGGTTTTAGTCCAGCATGCATGCTTTTTGGGCAGCCCACCTCTGTCCCCTCACTGGAGCCCCAGCATGAGTATGCATTCGTTTCTCTCGCCCTCCGAGGACAGCGGGCTCACGATAGGGCTGCTTGATGGAGGTAGCTCGGGTTATAGACTAGACACAAAATAATAATAATAATAATAAAGCTTTATTATTCCTTTCTGCTAGAAGGAAACCTTTCTTCATAATTCAATCTGTAGTTAGGGCTGGGTGATTTATAATTGAAAAACGATGCATTCTATTTACTCCTCTCAAAATTAGTAGTTGAAGGGTTAGTTCACCCAAAAATGAAATTTATATCATTAACTCCTCCCCCTAATGTCGTTCCACACCCGTAAGACCTCGTTCATCTTCAGAACACAGTTTATTTTATATTTAGTCCGAGAGCGTATGCAAGTCTATGCACACTATACTGTCCATGTCCAGAAAGGGAATAAAAACATCATCACAGTAGTCCATATGAGACATCAGTGGGTTAATTAGAGTCTCTTGAAGCATCCAAAATACATTTGGGTCCAAAAATAACAAAAACTACGACTTTATTCAGCATTGTCTTCTCTTCCGCATTTGTTTTCAATCCTTAAAGGTCCCGTTCTTCGTGTGTTTCCGAAGCTTTGATTACGTTTACAGTCTGCAATATTACATGAGTTCATGTTTCGCGAGTAAAAAAACACAGTATTTTCCACACACTTGACTTATCTGTACAGCACTGTTTCCTCTGTCCTAAAAACGACCTGATGATTTCCTTGTTCTATGAAGTCCCTCCTTCAGAAACACGTAACGAGTTCTGATTGGGCCAGCGCTTCCCGTGTTGTGATTGGACAGCAGCTTAGCGCACTTTGCCCCTTAAGGTCCCGCCTCTTACCATAACGGGGAGATGCAAGCGCTGAATGCGCGCTCTTCTCCACGTGAGAGAGCAACGAGACCACGCCCCCTATTTTGCGTGTTCTCGTGGGCGGAGCTTTAGTTAACAAACGGTTCTAGTGACATCATTACATCCCTGCACTTCCTGCTGTAGTCCAAACCGGCCGTTCGCTGTAGGCTTTGAAAGGGAACTTCTGTTAGATAAAATATCTCGCTTGGCATTGAACTTTGAGCTTTATAATTTTACAGGTATTATTTATGCTCTAACAGCAACATTACACACTTACTAAAGTTTGAAAGATGGAATCGCGAAGAACGGGACCTTTAAAGAAAGATTCGAACGGTTATGAATCAGCGTATTGATTCATAATTCGGATCGCGTGTCAAACCGCTGAAATCACGTGACATTAGCGATCCGAATCATGAATCAATACGCTGATTCATTACGTTCAAATCTTTATTTGAGGATTGAAAACAAACCCGAACTGAAGACAATGCTGAATAAAGTCGTAGTTTTTTTTATTTTTGGACCAAAATGTATTTTTATATACCATACATATTGCACCAATATATGTTGGACCGGTTTATTGAAATGAAGAGTTTGAAAAGATTACGAATGTGGTTAAACCAATAAAGAGCTTAACTCACTGAATAAAAAAGTTCATTAAGGTCCTGCAATGTTGCTTAATTGCCACCAAAAATATTTCAAATAAATTATATATTATATTTCAAAATATCACCCAGCTTTAGTTGTAAGTCTCCAGGTGATTTTAAATGTATATATCTGAACCCAGTGTGCGTGGAGTACGAGAGTGTCTGTGTGTGTTTGTGAAAGAGAGTGAGAGTGTGTCTGTGTGTGCGTGTGCATGTGTATGCATGTGTGTGTGTGTGAGAGAGCGAGAGAGAGTGTCTGAATGTGCATGTGTGTGAGAGAGAGTGTGTGTCTGAGTCTGAGTGTGCTTATTTTGTGCATATGTGTGTGTGAGAGAGAGTGTGTGTCTGAGTCTGTGTATGCATGTGTGTGTGTGTGAATGTGAGAGAGAGAGAGAGAGAGAGAGAGAGTGTGTGTGTGTCTGAGTGTGCGTGTGTGTGTCTGAGTGTGCGTGTGCATGTGTGTGTGTGTATGTGAGAGAGTGTCTGGGTGTGCATATGTGTGAAAGAGTGTGTGTCTGAGTGTGCTTATGCTTGTGTGTGTGTGTGTGTGTGTGTGTGTGTGTGTGTGTGTGTGTGTGTGTGTGTGTGTGTGTGTGTGTGTGTGTGTGTGTGTGTGTGTGTGTGTGTGTGTGTGTCTGAGTCTGAGTCTGCATATGTTTGTGCAAATATGTGTGAGAGAGAGAGCGCGTGTCTGAGTCTGTGTATGCATGTGGGTGGGAGAGAGAGAGAGAGAGGTGTGTGCATGTGTGTGTGTGACAGTGTGTGTGCCTGATTCACAGAAGCATGTTTCAAGTAATTCACCTCTAATTGAAGTTTAATTTCATCATCAGCTTTAATCACATCCTGTTATTCTCATGAGCTCATCACAGTCCTCTCATAACCTCTCACTCGTCCTCATATTACCCATGTGTGTGCGAGCAGTGTGTTGTACAGGCTTTGTGATCTGTTTCAGGTGTGAACCGGAGGAATCCACGCACTCCACTCTCTGATCTGCAGGGAAGCAACGCACTTAATCAGCGGTAAGAGCGCCTCATGTCTACATATGTACAGATATGTAGAAAATAAAAGACATTAAAAAAAACTGCCAAGTTACCTGACGTCGCATGGAAGATTTGTAAGATGATAAGACTTTTATAAAAGACAGGAGAAAAGCAGTAGACAGACATATCTCACAGACATCCCAGGCAGGTGCTGGTCATTCAAAAGCTAAATGCAGAAAATGTGAGGCATATCTTGTTCTCAGTGTTAATGTGGTTGGCGAGGAGGAGAGGCTGCGTTCACACCGAATGCGAATAGATCGTCAAATTCTCGTCTATTGGATGCTTGAACATTTTGAATCCACTCGCACGTCTACACCGAATTGAACACGCGTATAAAACGAGCGTTTGCAGAATAGACGTGCGTTCAAGGCGCTCCAGGAGCTGCGTCTGGATGACGGCCGGTACTTCCGCTCGTCTCGTGTTCAAGTTTGACTCAGGAGAACGAATTCCCGAAGACGGGAGGACACAAGTCCACTCTCACTCTAGATATTTTGTATATTTTAGGCTACAATAAAATAAAATGTCATAAAACACCACTCTGCCTCTTTTCATTTAGTTACCAAACATTAATAGCCACACAAATGGGGTTCAGGCAACGCATATGGATTATATTCAATATTATAAATAACAAACAAAAACCTGCCTTTTTTGTTTACATAAAAAAAAAAAAGAAACATTAATATGTGGTTCAGGCCATAAGTGTGCATATATGATTATCACTATAATAAAATTAAATATGAGATAAAACACAACCCTGTCTCGTATGTTAAATGTCAGTTTATGTGTGATCAATAATAGCCATTATAAAAGTAGGCCTATAAGTAAAAAATTATCTAACAAGGACAGTTAAAGCATTTATGTGCGCTTCATGTACTATATGCCTGATCAGTTTCAACAGCAACACAATTGTAATTTAAAAATGTTTAAAGTGTTTAATTTCAATGAAAAAAGAAACAGTCCATTTTCATTTTTTTTTGTGTGTGTGTGTGTGTGAAATTAAATTGATTTGGGGGGGCGCCACATTTTTTCATAGGTTGAAAGGGGGACGTGACCAAAAAAGTTTGAGAAGCTTTTGCCTAAAATAAGCTAAATAATCTCTCAGTGGGGTAAGCAAAATAATCTTAATTCAAATAGAAAACAAGATTATTTTTCTTACCCCATTGGCAGATTATTTAGCTTATGTTAGGCAAAAGCTTACTTCATTTTGAGTTATTTTCCCCCAAAACAAGATACAAACTTTTGTTTATGTAGTAGATGCTTCTTAATATAAGAATTTTAAGATATTTGGACTTAAAACAAGAACAAAAGGCAAAAGTAAGGGAAACTTTAAAGAGGTTTCATACTTTTTTACTTTAATTAGTGTGTAATGTTGCTGTTTGAGCATTAAAAAAAAAGAGTCCACTTCAAAGGGAGATATTATTTTGGGGGTTGAAATTTATTTTAATCACTGTTCCTGAACATTATAACCCCAACGTTTATCTGTGCGCTGCACATTTTATGAAGAACAGCTTGTTTTCTGTTGCTTTTGTAAGACGGTTCACTGCTCCTTAGGGAAATTAACCATGGTTTTGTGATTGATTCCTGTTTGTATTACCATAGCTTTCCGAGAAGTATAACGATCCAATGGTGGATAACATTATATCTTTAATGTATAAGAAAATTACAAAAAAACATAACACTCTGAAACGTCCTGTGAAATCTGTGCTTGCAAAGGCCGTGCATTAAATTTGTTCTGCAGGATCCTCTGGTTTGTTGCCGTTGTCAGGGTCTGATCAGGCTCAAATTGGTTTGAAATCGATGCCATCATTAATATTTACACTCGTGAAGAACTCGCAGTTGTGGAGAGGCGGGACATTTCCCAAACACACACTAAGCGGCGCCAATCACAACACACTGGGTCAGCTAACCAATCACAGTACATTTTGTTTTTCCTAAGGAGGGGTTTCATCGAAACCGGAGCTTAAGACATGTTCGAGCCAGACTAGCGAGAGAGGTGCTGTAAAACATGTGAAAAATAATGTTTTTTTTTAAACATATGCTTCCAAATTTGTGGGAGCAGTTTGGGGAAGGCTCTTTCCTATCCCAGCATGACTCTGCTCCAGTCATAAAGACATGGCTGGATGAGTTTGGTGTGGAGGAACTTGACTGGCCCTGACCTCAACACCTTTGGGATGAACTGGAACGGATATTGCAAACCAGGCTTTCTCCTGACCTCACAAATGCTCTAATGTGACGAATGGGCAAACATTCCCACAGAAACACTCCGAAATCTTAAGGAAAGCTGAACAGTGGAAGCTGTTATAGCTGCAAACACTGTTAAAGGGGTACTTCAGCGCTTGGAAGATGAATCTGTATTTAAACTGGCTCATCAATGCAGTAGAAATGTGAAATTATTTTTGAATTTGGTGTCTTCTAGACTGAGAAAAGACAGAAAATGTATTTTTGTCCCATGGGGATGAAAGACTACAATTCCCAGAATGCATCGCTGCCCTGTGAGGCCATTCCCAACGCCACCAACTTGATTACTGCGACTGAGTTAGAGGAGACACTACAATTAAAAACTGAACGTGTCTGTTCAATATAATGAGTGAGTCACCGCGCGAGTATCACAGCACTGAGCACTAACTGCAGGAGTGATGAGAGCTGAGGTAATCGCGACTACACTCGCGGCATACATTCACAACGCGCGTTCAGTCTGGCGCGTTTCAGTTCATGCCTTTGCAAGCTTAACTTTCATAGAAATTAATTAGAGAAGTTAAAACACTTACATTGCTCACCATAGCTCCGTTTAAATGAGTGCCTGTAGCTGAGCTGAGCTCTCCCTGCAAGCTGTGTGTTATCTCCATCCCCCATGCGCAGATTCAAAACATGCGGAAATGGCTCCCTCTGCTGGCTGTAGTCTTTAGCCTTTGGGCAAACATTCCTCCTATGATGCAAAAATCGTCAATTTGCATCATAGGAGGAATTTTTCCAGAAATAAAATGCATAAATCTCTTGTCTCAGGGAGATATGAGGGGGGAAAGCACAATAATTTGAATATATTCCAGGGTTTCTACTGATACAAAGCCATATGCTAATCGCTGAAGTAACCCTTTAATAGTCCATACACACACATGGAACAAGGAACATTTTGCTAGAGCTCTGATGATATTTTCTGCATATCATTGGTTTCTACACAAAAAACACTGGATTAATATAGGACAGAACACGTCTTGGGTTAATTTTAACTAGCAAAGTGGGTTATTTAGCCCTGCATTACCCCTGGGTTGATACATCTGACCCAGGATCAGAGTAACACAAAAACTACCCAAACACTGGGTTGATACATCTGACCCAGGATCTGAGTAACACAAAAACTACCCAAACACTGGGTTGATATGTCTGACCCAGGATCAGAGTAACACAAAAACTACCCAAACACTGGGTTGATACATCTGACCCAGGATCTGAGTAACACAAAAACTACCCAAACACTGGGTTGATACGTCTGACCCAGGATCTGAGTAACACAAAAACTACCCAAACACTGGGTTGTTACGTCTGACCCAGGATCTGGGTAACACAAAAACTACCCAAACACTGGGTTGATACATCTGACCCAGGATCTGAGTAACACAAAAACTACCCAAACACTGGGTTGATACATCTGACCCAGGATCTGAGTAACACAAAAACTACCCAAACACTGGGTTGATACGTCTGACCCAGGATCTGAGTAACACAAAAACTACCCAAACACTGGGTTGATACGTCTGACCCAGGATCTGAGTAACACAAAAACTACCCAAACACTGGGTTGATACGTCTGACCCAGGATCTGAGTAACACAAAAACTACCCAAACACTGGGTTGTTACGTCTGACCCAGGATCTGGGTAACACAAAAACTACCCAAACACTGGGTTGTTACGTCTGACCCAGGATCTGAGTAACACAAAAACTACCCAAACACTGGGTTGATACGTCTGACCCAGGATCTGAGTAACACAAAAACTACCCAAACACTGGGTTGATACGTCTGACCCAGGATCTGAGTAACACAAAAACTACCCAAACACTGGGTTGATACGTCTGACCCAGGATCTGAGTAACACAAAAACTACCCAAACACTGGGTTGATACGTCTGACCCAGGATCTGAGTAACACAAAAACTACCCAAACACTGGGTTGTTACGTCTGACCCAGGATCTGGGTAACACAAAAACTACCCAAACACTGGGTTGTTACGTCTGACCCAGGATCTGAGTAACACAAAAACTACCCAAACACTGGGTTGTTACGTCTGACCCAGGATCTGGGTAACACAAAAACTACCCAAACACTGGGTTGTTACGTCTGACCCAGGATCTGAGTAACACAAAAACTACCCAAACACTGGGTTGTTACGTCTGACCCAGGATCTGGGTAACACAAAAACTACCCAAACACTGGGTTGATACGTCTGACCCAGGATCTGAGTAACACAAAAACTACCCAAACACTGGGTTGTTACGTCTGACCCAGGATCTGGGTAACACAAAAACTACCCAAACACTGGGTTGATACGTCTGACCCAGGATCTGAGTAACACAAAAACTACCCAAACACTGGGTTGATACGTCTGACCCAGGATCTGAGTAACACAACAACTACCCAAACACTGGGTTGTTACGTCTGACCCAGGATCTGGGTAACACAAAAACTACCCAAACACTGGGTTGTTACGTCTGACCCAGGATCTGAGTAACACAAAAACTACCCAAACACTGGGTTGTTACGTCTGACCCAGGATCTGGGTAACACAAAAACTACCCAAACACTGGGTTGTTACGTCTGACCCAGGATCTGAGTAACACAAAAACTACCCAAACACTGGGTTGTTACGTCTGACCCAGGATCTCGGTAACACAAAAACTACCCAAACACTGGGTTGTTACGTCTGACTCAGGATCTGGGTAACACAAAAACTACCCAAACACTGGGTTGTTACGTCTGACCCAGGATCTGAGTAACACAAAAACTACCCAAACACTGGGTTGTTACATCTAACCCAGGATCTGAGTAACACAAAAACTACCCAAACACTGGGTTGATACGTCTGACCCAGGATCTGAGTAACACAAAAACTACCCAAACACTGAAAAAAACAACGATCCAAAAAAAGACGGGATTTATGTAGAAAGAATAACCCAAGAATAAATATACAGGTCCTTCTCAAAAAATTTGCATATTGTGATAAAGTTCATTATTTTCCAGAATGTAATGATCAAAATGTAACTTTCATATATTTTAGATTCATTGCACACCAACTGAAATATTTCAGGTCTTTTATTGTTTTAATACTGATGATTTTGGCATACAGCTCATAAAAAAAACACAAAATTCCTGTCTCAACAAATTAGCATATTTCATCCGACTAATAAAAGAAAAGTGTTTTTAATACAAAAAAAGTCAACCTTCAAATAATTATGTTCAGTTCTGCACTCAATACTTGGTGGGGAATCCTTTAGCAGAAATGACTGCTTCACTGCGGCGTGGCATGGAGGCGATCAGCCTGTGGCACTGCTGAGGTGTTCTGGAGGCCCAGGATGCTTCGATAGCGGCCTTAAGCTCATCCAGAGTGTTGGGTCTCGCGTCTCTCAACTTTCTCTTCACAATATCCCACAGATTCTCTATGGGGTTCAGGTCAGGAGAGATGGCAGGCCAATTGAGCACAGTAATACCATGGTCAGTAAACCATTTACCAGTGGTTTTGGCACTGTGAGCAGGTGCCAGGTCGTGCTGAATAACGAAATCTTCATCTCCATAATAATAATAATAATAATAATAATAATGTTTTATTTATATAGCGCCTTTCCAGAGCTCAAGGACACTTTACAATAAACAAACAACAATAAAGCCAATTGTCAAAAAGAGTAGACAGGACAACAGTAGGCAATTGAGAGTGCAAGTACAATAATTGAGAAATCAGAAGACAAAAAACAAAACAAAAAAAACATAATTTCTAAGACCTATAACATTCAGAAAAGAGGTGTGTTTTGAGCATGGATTTGAATTCAGAGATAGGGGCAACAAAACGGAGTGATCGGGGTAAAGAGTTGCATAATTTGGGTGCAATAACACTGAATGATCTGCCCCCCATTGAAGCAAGGCGATGCCGAGGGACAACGAGAAAGTTGGAATCAGCAGATCGTAGAGAGCGAGTAGGGTTGAAGGGGAGAAGCAAGTTACAGAGGTAGGGGGGAGCAAGGCCGTGCAGAGACTTAACAGTGAGAAGAAGAATTTTGAATTTATCATGCAGAATTGGGGAAATATGAGCAGAACGTTTGGTGTGTGTGAGTAGTCTGGTAGCAGAGTTCTGAATATATTGTAATTTGGAAATGGAGCTAGCTGGTAGGCCAATGAAAAGTGCATTGCAGTAATCAAGACGTGATGTGACAAACGCATGGATGAGTGTTTCAGCATCAGAGATACTGATAAAGGGACAGAGCTGAGCGATACGACGCAGATGAAAGAATGCTAATTTGGTGACGGAATTACTGTGAGAGTGGAAAGATAAAGAGGAATCAAAAATTACACCAAGATTTTTAACAGTAGTAGATGGTTTAATAAGAGTGCCAGCAGTCTCACAGGTGAAGTTGGTAGGAATTTTATTAGTGAGTGATGAAGGTCCAGTGAAAATAATCTCAGTTTTGTCCATGTTAAGTTTTAGAAAATTTGAATGAAGCCAATTTTTTATTTCATGTACACAAGCAGAGATTTTGTCAGTTGTGAAAGATAAAGTGGATGTACAGGTGGTATATAATTGAATGTCGTTAGCGTAAAAATGATAGTTAAAACCATGACGGCGTAGAATCTCACCAAGAGGTATTATATAGATTATAAATAATAATGGCCCAAGAACGGATCCCTGAGGGACAGTGGGTGAGTGGAAATTCTGAAGAGAAACGTAGAACAGTCTGTCAGAGAGATAGGAGGAGAACCAGAAAAGAGCAGCACCGGAAATACCCACATCCGAAAGGCGCAGAATGAGTAGTTGATGGGAGATGGTATCGAAGGCAGAGCCAAGGTCAAGCAGCAAAAGCATAGACAGTAGGGATGTCCCGATCCGATCACGTGATTTCAGACTCGATCGGAATCGGACGTTACATCCCGATCAGGACTCGGATATAATGTATATTCTGGGGTGAGGTGAGCATGATGACGCATCAATAATATGGGTTGTAACTTGAAAATAATGCTTTATGTATGTTTCTGTAGATGGATACACGTGCTGGCTCCTCGGTGATACATTACAACAGCGCTAATATCACCCGTGTATATTCGCCAGAAGACGCGAATGAGAACGCGCGCGCTGTGCATCATCCGAAAGCGCGCACTCGTCTCACAGCGCGCAAATATTGAGTTCTCTTTCAAGACTTGCGCTTAAACGGACCAACTCACACAAGAAGTATGTCAGCATGTCCATCTTGATGAGTATCCAAGCAGACACAGTCTGAATATGCCTTAAGAGGACTTTATACAGTCGAGAAAGACGACAGAGCCTTCCATTAGGTCTTAAAGGGGCAGTAGCCTTTACTGCTGTCTGTTTAATGTGAAACAAAAGATAAGGAATCACTCACTGCTCTTGATTTAAATAGCTTTTGTAAGGATTATTCTTTAATTTAAACAGTTAAATATGCAGCTATTTTACATTTCATTACCCTACTTTATTAAATTTATCTACCTAAAAACTAATGTTAGACCTATAAAAACCTGAAAAACATTGTTAATTACAATTCAGTCAAATTACACTTCAAATATTTTTTCCCCAAAGTTTATTTATGTCATTGTAGGCAGTTATCATCACAATGATTTCATTTAAAGTGTTTGTTTTTTAAATAAGTTTAGTTTTAGTTAGTTATTTGATGCTATAAAAACGGCTGTGTGATGTCATGATTGACAGCTGAGATCGATGTCTTCTCTGAGTGAAGTTGTCACTGAGGCACTAACAGACTTTTTCAGGATTTTTGGGAGCAGATTATTTAATTTAATTTAATTTCCATAACTGTTTATTTCACACCAACATAATTAATTGTTCTGCATCTATGAGAGTATGGGTGTGCTTTTGATATCACCGTTGTACTTCCTGCTCTGCGCAACTCCGGTCCCAGACTTTTTTATATTTACTGTTGCACTAAAATCCAAAAGTGAAGAATTTGTTATTTATTACTTGATTGTTCAGGCTACCTCACAGAAGTGCTCTGTTTGTTAGAGTTGTTGAATGTTAAAATAAGGTGAATAAAATAAAAAATAAGGAACATCCTGGTTCGTTTTTTCGCTCTTCTTTATTATTTTTTTATGTATTACAGAAGTATCGGATCGGGACTCGGTATCGGCAGATACTCAAAATCAAATGACTCGGACTCGGACTCGAGGGCAAAAAAACCTGATCGGGACATCCTTAATAGACAGCGAACCAGAATCACCAGAGAGAAGCAGATCATTCAGTACCTTAACTAGAGCAGTTTCAGTACTATGCAAAGGGCGAAAACCAGATTGAAAAGGATCAAAAAGATTATTTTCAACTAGAAAAGACTGAAGCTGGGAGGCAACAGTACTTTCCAGTAATTTGGCTATAAAGATTTGAAATGGGACGATAATTAGATAAAACTGAGGGATCAAGGATTGGTTTCTTGAGAACGGGGGTAACAGCTGCAGTTTTGAGTGATAGAGGTAATGAAGCAGCGGTAAGAGATGCGTTGATGAAATGAGAGATAGGTCCAGAAATGACTGAATGGCAACGTTTCAGTAGAGTAGTTGGAGCAGGGTCAAGATGACAAGATGTAGGGTTAGATTTCAAGATTAACTCGGAGACAGAAGAGGGAGTAGACATAGAAAAAAGCAGCAGGGATTGACCAGGTTGATTCGGCAGATAACTAGTGTTAGTGGCATCATTAAAGAGACACTGGTTTACGGCATCTGTTTTTTCAAGCATATGAGCTAAGAATGAAGTGCAGAGTTCATCAGAAGCTAGAGCAGCATGAGACGGAGGTTTGATAAGTTTGTTTATTGACTTGAATAATGCTTTTGGCCTGTTGCTTGATTTATTAATTGTAGCTGATACAAAACTGGAACGAGCAAAATTCAGAGCCGATTTATAATTTTTGATATGTTCTTTGAATGCCAAATGGTGAACAGTCAGGCCAGTTTTCCTGTTGTAACGCTCAAGCCGTCTACCAGTGGCCTTTAAGATACGGAGCTCAGGAGTGTACCAAGGAGACGAGTGTGTGGAAGGGACACTTCTGGTCTTGACTGGAGCATGCTCATCTAAGATATCCGAGATTATGGAGTTATAGTTGGAAAGTATCAGTGAGGGTGAGGATATCAAAGACATCAGAGAGATTCGAAGAGGAAATAGAGGTACAAAATAATGAAATATCAACAGCTTTGAGATTGCGGTAAGATATGACAGTTGTAGAACAATTTTTATGGATAGGCAGGCTGAAGCTATAATCAAGAAATTTGTGATCAGAAATACCAGTATCAGTAGAGGTGATAGAAGCAATATCAGCCCTTGACGTACAAATCAAATCTAGAGTATGACCATGAGTATGAGTTGGAAAATTAACATGCTGAGTTAGATAAAGCTTTTCAGCAGATGGAAGCATGAAGTGCTCCAAAATCTCCTGATAGCGAGCTGCATTGACCCTGCCCTTGATAAAACACAGTGGACCAACACCAGCAGCTGACATGGCACCCCAGACCATCACTGACTGTGGGTACTTGACACTGGACTTCAGGCATTTGGGCATTTCCTTCTCCCCAGTCTTCCTCCAGACTCTGGCACCTTGGTTTCTGAATGACATGCAAAATTTGCTTTCATCCGAAAAAAGTCCTTTGGACCACTGAGCAACAGTCCAGTGCTGCTTCTCTGTAGCCCAAAGTGTCTTGACCTGGGGAATGCGGCACCTGTAGCCCATTTCCTGCACACGCCTGTGCACGGCGGCTCTGGATGTTTCTACTCCAGACTCAGTCCACTGCTTCCGCAGGTCCCCCAAGGTCTGGAATCGGTCCTTCTCCACAGTCTTCCTCAGGGTCCGCTCACCTCTTCTCGTTGTGCAGTGTTTTTTGCCACTCTTTTTCCTTCCCACAGACTTCCCACTGAGGTGCCTTGATACAGTTTTCTGGGAACAGCCTATTCGTTCAGAAATGTCTTTCTGTGTCTTCCCCTCTCGCTTGAGGGTGCGGTTTTGAGTAATGAACCAGGCTGGGAGTTTTTAAAAGCCTCAGGAATCTTTTGCAGGTGTTTAGAGTTAATTAGTTGATTCAGATGATTAGGTTAATAGCTCGTTTAGAGAACCTTTTCATGATATGCAATTTTTTTAGGAATTTAGGGTTTTCATGAGCTGTATGCCAAAATCATCAGTATTAAAACAATAAAAGACCTGAAATATTTCAGTTGGTGTGCAATGAATCTAAAATATATGAAAGTTTAATTTTTATCATTACATTATGGAAAATAATGAACTTTATCACAATATGCTTTTTTGAGAAGGACCTGTATATACATTTTTTTTTTTTTTTTGAATGTACTACAAGTAGCCAGGTTTCTGAAATCCCCACTGTATTGTCCTGACACATCCTCCTTCTGAGCGGTAAATCAGGCGTGTCCAATGAGCCCCTGGTCAGTCCTCACATGGCCTGTTAAGTTCTCTGTGTGGGTGTGAAGGGAGAGCAGTGACTCCACAGAGACCCGCAGATGACCCACGGCCTTCCCGGCTTCATGCTTTGTAATTGACTGCATGGCTCTGAGATTAGTCCTGATATCCAGAACAAGTGCTCACAACAGCTCTTTTGTTGCGCTGTAAAGTCCCCCTAATCTGTTTTGCAACCCCACACACTTTTTGGGTTACTAAGTGACCACAAAACCCCAGGAAAGAGCAGCTGCTTCCCGTGTGATGTCAGAGTGGCGCTATTTGCTCATTTGGAGGACAGATCCGAGGCGGATGGGTAATTGCTCTCCTCAGTTCATGACCACATGCTCCAGTGACCTCCTGTAGAAGGAATATTGACACCAAATTACTGAGCAGATAAGCCACATTTACATCTAAATCATAATAAATCCTCATGGGACAGTAGCTGTTAACCTCTTTAATGCTCTGCACTCTGTCAGATTAACTGAGTAAGTCTGATATGTCATAAAAATGGATTGCATTCATTGCAGTTTGATAGACTCTAAGTTAAAGATGCTGTTTTTTGTTGTTGTTGTTGTTGTTTTTTTATTCTTTATTTGACAGGGACAGTGGACAATAAAAGGTTACCCCAGAATTAGCTACAGAGCAAAATTTCATCTGTTGTCCCTGGGCAATAGTACACCAAATTATATAACAAAAATTATACAGATTAAATGCAATAGAATACAAGCTGTATAAAAAACATGTTAAAAGAATTGTTTACCTTGTATAATTAATGATCTCAAACCTGACTTGCCTTTAAAAATCTTTTCAAATGTAATTTGAACTGGACAAAGGTAGTACACTTTCTAATATTAGTTGGTAAACTATTCCAGTTATTAGGGTTGTGCTATATATATCGAAACTTCAATATTGTGAAAAGTGTACGTTTTAGGTCGACGTAAAGCAGAGAATCGACTGGGCACGCGACTTATGGGACTTGATGTTAAAAAGAGTTATTAAACACAATAATTTGTGAAGAAGTTTTATTTATATTGCGCCTTTCCGTAGCTCAAGGTCACTTTACATTTCTCAATTACAGTACATTCAGACACTTACATATACATCTAAACATACACATCACATAATACAAATAATTATCCATCCGAAATGCTTGTTGAATAGGTATTTTTTTAACTGGGACTTAAATGCACCCACAGATGAGATGTTTCGTAGTATAAGAGGTAGGGCTGGGCGATATGGCCCCAAAAAAAATAATCACCAAAAATTCGATTTACAATTTAAAAACGATTTCCCCTTGCTCTTTACTTGTTTTCTGTGTAATTTAGTCACAATTTGAAGAAAAGTTTAGTTTTTCCTGAGTTACTTCGTAATTTTCTCCATATATTAGGGAGTGGAAATGGCTAATAAATCAATATGTGCTCTTCTGCTGGTTATAGTGGCGGGCATTTCATATCTTTTTAAAATGAAAATGCTACAAAATGGATTACACATTAAAAAAATAAATAAACTAAAAAACAACAACATTTGACTATTTCTTTCACAAGACCCCTTTAAACTTTTAGTTTTACAAACCATCACATTAAAAATAACATTAAAATCGGATATTTAGAGCTTTGAAGTGCTGGATATAAGTGTGAAGCTCTTGAAAACCATTGAAAAGTGCTTGAATTTTAATCTCAAAAGGTTGTACGAATCCTGAGATAAATAATGACAACAACAACATTAAATCCATGTGGATTTATTCCAGTTATTCATGGTGAATGTTGGTGATTTTTGACTGAAACCCCTGACCTTCGCTCAGCTCTGTTTGATCTGATATCTGTGGTTCATAATTCTGCGCCGAACGCTTCCACTAGATCTTTAAAGAGAACCATTTTTCATTCACAAAAATCGACGAAAACTAAAAAGTCGTATTAATCGATAAAATCTATTTATCGCCCAGCCCTAATAAGAGGCAGCGATTTCCATAATTCAGGAGCATTTATACTAAATGACCTTCCACCAACAGTAGACAAATGGAAATGCGGGACGGACAACAAACCAAGTTCAGCAGATCTAAGGGACCGGACAGGGCGGTAAGGGGAGAGTAAGTCAGACAGATATTGGGGAGCAAGACCATTTAATGCTTTGAAAGTTAGAAGCAATACCTTAAAGTGTATACGTGATGCTACAGGTAGCCAGTGAAGGTCATGAAGCAGAGGAGTAGCGCCTAGTGGAGGTGACAACTCTTGCTGCTCTTGAGTTTTGAACATACTCTAATCTTGCAGTATGTAATCTTGAAAAACAATAACTTGCAGTCTCGCGTTGTCTGACACACACACACACACACACACACACACACACACACACACACACACACACACACACACACACACACACACACACACACACACACACACACACACCGAAAAGTGAACAACACTGCTGGTCACTTTTAGAAATTGTAGCAATGCTTTCTTTTCCCAGAAAGAATGTGACACAAAAATTGTTTAATTCTCATTTTTAAATAATATTTTTTATATAATTTAAATAGATTTTACACACTAATTGCAATATCGTATTGTAAATGGCATTATTTAACAAGATATTGCATATCGCATTTTTCTTCAATATGGCGCAGTTTTCCTAAAATGCGCTTCAGTCGCCTCTTAACGAGTCTTAAACTGTCATTGCGCAATTAAACAAACATCTTTAAAGGTGGAGGTGCAAGATTTACACAATTTTATACATTAAACTACAATTGTGAAATATTACAAAGTTATTAAAGGTAAAAAGATTATGTTTTTGAATTATAAGACTATGATGATATCTGTCAGGTTTCTTATCAAACACTTTTTTAGCAGGTTTGTATAAACTATGTAAAGGTCTAAGAGTAGATTTTCCTGCTTGGGACCATGAAGTATTGCAGTAGCATAAATGAGGAACGATTAAGAATGCAGAGAGGTTGTGTATATGTTTAACATGCATGTTTTTGCCGTCCCTGTCAGAGAGGGCAGGAATGGGAGACAACACCGCCTGTCCTCCGCTGGGTCCTTGAGTGAGGACGACGGCATTTTCGTCAACTCCACCAGCAGCAAACTCCTGGAGCGAGCCCACGGCATCCTCATGTGAGATCCGGCCTTCATCAAATACATCAGGAGGATCACAAACACTATTAGGATTATTAATTATTTATTTTTATGCTTTGTTTTTCAGGAGAAATAAAAACTATAAGATGAAGCCCAGTCTTCCTAAGGTGTGAATCCCATAACATGCTTTTTTAAATTTTATTTCAAGGCACACTTCTGTTATGGTCTTCCCCTCATGTTGTCCAAACCTAGGGTTTTTGTTGTTTTGATTTTTGTTGTGTTGTGTTTTTTTGTTGTTGTCTCCTGTTTTTTTTTGTTGCATTTTGTTGTCTTGTTTTTTTTTGTGTGGTTGTGTTTTTTGTTGTTGTAATGACTTGTTTTTTGTTGTGTTGTTGTCGTGTTGTTGTTTTATTGAGTTGTGTTTTTTGTTTTGTGTTGCTTTGTGTTGTTGTCTTGTGTGTTGTATTGTGTTTTGTTCTCTTGTTGTTTTTTATTGTTGCTTTGTGTGTTGTTTTTTGGTGTTGATGTGTTTTGTGTTGTTTTGTGTTTATGCTGTCTTGTTATGTGTTGTTTTGTTGTGTTTTGTTTGTTGTTTTGTGTTGTTCTGTTTGTTGTTGTTTTGAGGTGTGGTGTATCAACTCATGTTGTCCAAACCTAGTGTTTTTGTTGTTATGTGCTTATCTTTTCTTTTGCAGTTGTGTTTTTTTTTGTTGTTGTTGTTGTCGTCTTGTTGTGTTTTGATGTCTTGTTTTTTGTTGTGGTTTTGTGTTGCTGTCTTTTGTTGTGTTTTGTGTTTATTCTTGTCTTGTCTTGTTGTTGTTGTTGTCTTGTCCTGGTGTTTCAACTCATGTTGTCCACACCTAGTGTTTTTGTTGTTTTGTGCTTCTTTTGTTTTGTTGTTTAGATTTTTTTTGTTTTGTTTTTTGTTGTTGTCGTGTTGTAGTTTTGTGTTGTTGTCTCGTGTTGTTTTATTGTGTTGTGTTGTTTCGTTGTTCCATTTTCTTTTGTGTTGTATTGTGTGGTCTGTTGTCTTGTTTTGTTCTGGTTTTGTGTTGTAATTTCGACTGCTAATTTCACAATCAAAGACCGCAGACACAGCACTGGTCAGATCATTCAGTTTCTTTACTTTTAATGAAGATGATTGTGTGTTAAGCACGATTTTACTTTCGGTTTAATTTGCGGTAGTTTGTGCGTTGACTTGATGCCGTCATATCGGGCTATAACATGACATAGCTCTAACACGCTCTCATACATTTATTTTTTTTAGCATTGTTAGGATGAGTAAAATGTACACATGCGGTTTGAACAACCTGATGTTTTTAGACTTTAGCATTGACTGTAATGTGACCCAGACCACCTCCTGAAGTGGCTTTTAGTATTTTGTGTATTTGTTCTAATGCTCCGGTTGTTTTCTGTGCCCAGACGTGAGTTTTGTTTGATACATTCAAGGAGCGTGTTTTCTTTGAGCAGGTCAAATTAAAGGTTCAGTTCATATAACTGACTGACAAAATTGTATTCATGAGGATGCAGTGAACCGTCAATGCATCGTGATATCGAATTAACCCGAATCGCTGACATGATAATCGTAACCGAACCGTGAGACCTGTATAGGTTCACACTCATACTTTTTAAAAACAATTTTGATATCGTCATTAACAGAATTGACTTTTTGCTTTTTTTGTGCTCCATGAATGTTCGTATGGGTTTGGAACAACATGAGGTTCTGTAAATGCTGATTTTTGTGCCCTCGATCCCTTTTACTGATCTCTGTGTGTGTGTGTGTGTGTGTGTGTGTGTGTGTGTGTGTAGCACTTGCTGGATGTCAAGTCTCTGAAGTACCTGAGTAACCTGACGTTACACGACCGCATCACTAAGTCCCTGCTGCACCTCCACAAGAAAAAGAAACCCCCGAGCATCAGCGCCCAGTTCCAGGTCAGATCTCACGCTTGCTTATTGGCAAACTGAGTGTGTTCTGAATCATGTCTGTGTTGTGTAAGTGTGGCGTAATTTCCACCCTTTTACAGCCCAGTAAAAACCCAAAATAATGACATAACGTCTACCATTTAGATACATTAAGTCATTCCAAACTCTTTTGTTTTGGTTTCATTTAAAAAACAATAGCCTGTTAAAGTCTATGATTCATAATATTCTAATGCAATTTTATTTCTGAATCACCATAAGCTCAAACAAAATCATCTCATTTTGTGGTGACCTTTTTAAAAATGCATGAAATAAAATGTTTAGAAGATATAATGAAATAATTCTGTCACATAAAAGTAAGGTAAATATCCTAAATTTAAACATTAAAAAAAACATTTTATTACGGATATTCAAAGTTTTAAGATTGAAAGTCTGGGGCAAGAAAATCTAGCTGGGGAAAAAAAGTATTTTACAAAGTTTTAATGCAACGTTCATGCAATCTAAATGTATGCATTTAAATGCAAAGATAGAGAGAGAGAGTGTGTGTAGAGTGTGTAGTGTGCAGTAAAAAGCTAGCCTGACGTGGTCATACTCAATTCTAGTCAGAATATGAGTCTGATGCTCCATTGGGCTGTGATTATGGGATGTGTTTCAACCAAACCACGAAAGACATCAATTGGACAGACCAACAACCAATCAGAGCAATGAAGCGATGAATAACATTAGTTGTCAAATGTCAACAGAGCTCAACTGCACTGTGTTGCCAAGTCTGCGGTTTTCCTGCGGGTTGTTTTCTATGTCCGCCGGTTGAAGCGACTATTATGTGATATATAGACCCATGAGTGCGAATTTTAACAGCTAACCTTGCCAAAATAACACACATTTTACCCCCCAAACGCCATTTTTTTCCAGAGATCCCCTGAGAAGCTATTGTTTTGGGCTAGTAGTTGGCGGGTTTTGTTGTCAAAACTTGGCAACCCTGTCTGCACACGCGCTGGAATAAATGATCTTTGCCGGCGTTTTAACAAAAATAATTTAATGATACACAGAGTACTTACCCAACATGATCATCATTTCAGAGAGAAATAGTGAAGGTGAATGCATACAAACAAGCTCTCCGTTTAGGATTTGAAAAAATATAACCCAAGCCCCTTTGATGACGTGATGTCGTTACTGTTGATCATCCGTCCGTCATCATCTAAAGCCCGCCCTGATGATCTCATTGGTCAGTTTCTGTTCTGGCATAATTACTCCTCTATGGATCAAGTCCAGACTGAACTGCCCGAGCTCAATTATTGTGGGCGGGGCTGAGTTCGGCTGGCATCCAGGCTAATAAATAGCAGCATTGTGTGACAGGATTACGTGTCCCTCTAGTGTCCTAGGTTGGGACCGAGAGCTGAAAACATTCACTGGCACGGCAGTTCTGGGGCGTCTGGCAGCTCGCCTGCACAAATGTGTGGATGACCTCACTTCCCACATCCTGTTCTGTGCGGCTCTCACTTTGGGAAGGGAGAGAACCAAAATAGTTGCTTTCCTCTGTATAGAATGATACAGACATGGAAACATACTCTGGGACACACACGTCTTATTTTAAAGATACACTGATCAGGCATAACATCCTTATATTGTGTTGGTCACACTTTTGCTGCCAAAACAGTCCTGACCCATCGAGGCATGGACTCCACTAGACCCCTGAAGGTGTGCTGTGGTATCTGGCACCAAGATGTTAGCAGCAGATCCTTTAAGTCCTGTAAGTTGTGAGGTGGGGCCTCCATGGATCAGACTTGTTTATTCAGCACATCCCACAGATGCTCGATTGGATTGAGATCTGGGGAATTTGGAGGCCAAGTCCAACACCTCAAACTCGTTGTTGTGCTCCTCAAACCATTCCTGAAGCATTTGTGCTTTGTGTCAGGAGCATTATCTGCTGGAAGAGCAACAGCCACCAGAAATACCGTTTCCATACCGTTTCCATGAAAGGCTGAACATGGTCTCAGCAATGCTTAGGTAGGTGGAGCGTGTCAAAGTAACATCTACATGGAGGACCCAAGGTTGCCTTCTTCCCATAGTGCATCCTGGGGCCATGTGTTCCTCAGGTAAGCCACACACGCACCCGGCCATCCACCTGATGTAAAAGAAAACGTGATTCATCAGATCAGGTGATGAATCTTCCATTGCTCCGTGGTCCAGTTCTGATGCTCACGTGCACTGTTGGTGCTTTCGGCGGGGTCAGGGGTCAGCATGGACACCCTAATTGGTCAGCGGCTATGCCGCCCCATACGCGACAAACTGAGATGCTCTGTGTATTCTGACACCTTTCTATCAGAACCAGGCATCTTTTTATGAATGAAGGCCAGTATCACAGATAATAATTAATGATAGACATTCAACATTACAGTATACTTGAAAGCTATATCAATTTCAACATTTATTAGCCATAATAAAAATAACTAGCAAACTTAAAACAATCTTCACATAAACCCATTATAATGTCACATTTTACAGTCTGCATTGCAGACAATAATAAATTATAGATGAATCCTTATTAAAGTTGTTTATCCTTATTTGTTCTCTGAAGAACATTAATGACAGACATCATTACTTGACATCTGCTGCTGTCACTTTATGATCTGTCGTTGCCGAACATGACACGGATCTGACGCACATCTCAATCTCCCACAACTCTTTAAGTTCATTTAAGACATTATTTAACTAATTTAAGACTCTTATGAGGATACTTGACCATACGGGCCTTTTGGCACCTGCGTAGATCTGCTACAGGATTCCTGCAGCGGCAGCTGATCTTACAAGACCAAATACATTAATAAATAATAAAATAATAAATTGCCATATTCAATAACATGCTGTTCTGAAGTTCTAAAATAGGCTTCATTGTCTTTTTTTTGCAAAATACATTTTTATTTCTTTCTGATGTGTATTTTTATGGGATTGATCTGTGACATGCTGTCGACTCTGCTTCTTCGTTTATCTGTGATGTTTTGCTCCATTTAGGCCTCTCTCAACAAGCTGATGGAGACGCTTGGTCAGTCAGAGCCGTACTTTGTGAAGTGCATTCGATCAAATGCAGAGAAGGTGTGAATGCATCATATCTCGTTTATGCGTTATATACATTTCTGTTGTTACTGTTTGACACGTCCTTGCTGCTTTTCAGCTGCCTCTGCGTTTTAATGATGCCCTGGTGCTGAGACAGCTTCGCTACACAGGCATGCTGGAAACTGTGCGGATCCGACAATCTGGCTACAGTATCAAGTACACTTTTCAGGTGAGACTGCACACACAATGATCTCTACACTTAAATCTCCTGCCTAAAAGTAGGATGGTGTGAGATGTTCTCTACTGTACAAAAGTTTGGGGTCGGAAATATATAAAAAAATCTCTTCTGCTGACCAAGTATGCATTTATTTGATCAAAAATCAATATTGTGAAATATTATTATGAAACAAAGTTTCCATTTTAATATATTTGATGCAAAGCAGCCATTATTTCACATATTTTCAGTGTCACATGATCCTTCAAAAATCATTCTAAAATGCTTATTTGGTGCTCAAGAAACATTTCTGATTATTATTAATGTTGTAAACAGTAGTGCTTCTCAATGTTTTGTGGATACATGATACATTTTGAGGAATCTTTGAATAGAAAGTTAAAAAGAAACAATGTTTTGAGCAATTTACCACGTCTTTGTTAAAAATATTAATTTCTTAAAGTCCCCCTGCGGTCATTAATTTATTCTCTTAAAACTCATTGATAATCAAAATGACATATATTTTTTTTTTCTCCAGTGAAAATAATTTCTTTATGCCTTAAAATAGCTTGAATGTAACTCGACACCCTCGCTCCATTTAGTATACGCTGACTCATGAATATGCAAATTAGCCCCGCCTCCAGCCAATCACAGTAGCTCAGATTACCGGATCCACTCGCTCAACGGTAGTAAACTTTACACAATGACAATATTAGTTTAATTCAGCCAGAAGAAGAGGAAGAGTGAATTATACAGGCTTGTCTACAAGTCGATGTATCAGAAGGGTAATGCATTTTATGTACGTCAGACACATAACAGTAATTAATATGATTAGTCTTAGGCTTGAATACATTATCAAACTGCTGATATTGTGTTGCTAATGCTACACAAACCGTGTTCCCGTGCTCCATCTCAAAGTCAGATGCTGCCTTCTAACAATCAGCATCCTTAGAAAATCTTTTCACATCATAGACAGTTCATTATAACATTGTGAAAGACTGAGACTGTCTTTGGTTCACGGCAGTTTTAAAGACAAAATACTCAGCAATGAGGTTGACATGAATCTGCGCATTAAAAACACCACATAGACATATAAACAACATTTAAACATTAGAGTTTCACCTCAGGGCGTCTCTAAAACATTTCTGATCCCTTATCCTCATCTTCTGGAGTTCCAAAGCTGAAATCATTATTTCCCGTAGTTCATTTCCTGTCCTGGGTGTGGCTGTCTGGGGATGATTGGGATGTTTGGGCCACTCTTTACCATCTGAAGCATGAATTTAGCCCAGATAAACAACATTATGCAGTTTGTTTACACCCTAATGAGTGACAGTTCAAACAGACTGTTATCTCTCTCTTCAATCATTCAATAATTCATAATTCACAATGTTTAAGGCAAGGCTTACTATTACTGTTGTTTATATCAGGTACAATGGCCTTTACATGAATGTGGGACTCCAGTACTTTGCCCTTATAACTAGGGGGAAAAAAGGTTATATTAATTTAAATGCCATGTTGAATATTACAATTGGAGCACACACAATGCAGCTCACAAAATAAAGTGTAACCTTTAAAAAAACACTTTGAACTTTGTCTTCAGCAGGAACTATTCAAGGATTTTAATATTGTGGTGTAATCTTACCCAATGATGTATGATTTAAGATATATTACTGTAATGTATTGTTTGCGTACTAAGGTAGGCATGAACAATACAGTAGTGTCTAGTCAATCCCTTAATATGGAAACTCCTAATTGTAGTGCTTATTCATATTTAGTAAGGTAGTTTTGTAGTGTTTAAGTTTAGGTATTGGGTGGATTAAGGGATGTAGAATAATACTATAATATGTCCTTCATAAGAATTAATAAACAGCCAATATCCTAGTAATATGGATGATGATATGCAACTTGTTAATCGTGAGTAGGAAAAGTCACAAAGTCGCATGCCATTTAGATGGAAGGAATTTCATCAAAATAAATATATATAAGGCCAGATTTTACAGCGGATGAAAAACCATCTTGAATTGCTCTCGTATCATATTATGTAAATCACATTTATGACAAAGAACTACACAGATGCAGATATCAATCTATTAATAAATGCACATAAGTTGTCCATTGTTTCTGGCATTGGTGCTGCTGCGGATTGAAGAAGACGCTGATAACAAAGATTAAAATACGGGGATGACCCGAAGCCTGTCGCTGGTTTCATATGAGTTTAAAAGGGGACTGAGGCGGTCACAAAATAATGCGCATATTATGAAATTAAAGGGTTAGTTCACCCAAAAATGAAATTGATGTCATTAACTCCTCTCCCTAATGTCGCTCCACACCCGTAAGACCTCCGTTCATCTTCACACACAGTTTAAGATATTTTATATTTAGTCCGAGAGTTTATGCACACTATACTGTCCATGTCCAGAAAGCTATTAAAAACATCATCAAAGTAGTCCATATGAGACATCAGTGGGTTAATTTCTTAAAGCATCGAAAATACATTTTGGTCCAAAAATAACAAAAACTAAGACTTTATTCAGCATCGTCTCCTCTTCTGGGTTTGTTTTCAATCCTCAAATAAAGATTTGAATGATTATGAATCAGTGGATTGATTCATGATTCGGATCGCCAATGTCACCTGATTTCAGCAGTTTGACACGCGATCCGAATTATGAATCAGTACGCTGATTCATAATCATTCAAATCTTTATTTGAGGATTGAAAACAAACCCGTAAGACAAGACAATGCTGAATAAAGGAAGGAACAGAAAAGCTCTCGGACTAAATATAAAATATCTTAAACTGTGTCTGAAGATGAACGGACATCAATTTCATTTTTGGGTGAACTAACCCTTTAATTCCACATTTTATGGGGGCTCGGTGGAAATGTAAGGGGGCTAAAGCCCTCCTAAAATGGGCCTAGTGATGCCCCTGGCCTCCGGTAATTCCTGTAAGATATGAAGCTGTAGTCTGCTGACTTCACAGAGGCTCTCTATAGTCTGCAATAAAAGTGGCCAGGAATAATTGCATACACAACGGCATCTGCCTCCCAGACTGTCCACCCCCAGGAGACTTCATACCATCACAGTGATGCTAGTGTTCTGAAATCAGCAGCATTTTTAGGCCCTAATGAGAAATGTCACCTCCTGGAAACTTCAGAAAGTGAATGACTGAAGAAATAGATTTGTTACGGTGCCGTAAAAACCTTTCTTTTGCCTTCCAGGATTTTGCTCGACACTTCCATGTGTTGTTACCTGAGGGTACCCAGCAGGCCAGCCAGGAAGCCATCAGACGGTACCTGAGCCAGGTGGATCTCACTCCCGAAGGGTTCCAAGTGGGCCGAACCATGGTACGATCAGCCTTCAGCCTCTGGCAGTGATAGGACTTAATTAAATTCCTACAGTGTAACTTTTTCTGATGCCTTTTGGATGACACATACTGTCCATTCATGGTTAGCCTTGTTGGAAATGCCCAGTATTGCATGCATGTGACGCGTCTATATGTGTATGGCAGGTGTTCCTCCGTGAAGTAGAGCGTCAGCGGCTACAAGACCTGCTCCATCAGGAGGTGCTGCGTCGAATAATCAATCTCCAGCGGCGTTTCAGAGCGCTTCTGGAGAGGAAGAACTTCCTCAGAATGAGACAGGCTGCCGGTCAGATACAGGTACCACATTTCTTCTTACTGCATTATGTGATTGATTGATTGATTTTTATTTATTTTGTGCAAGTGAACATTTTTATACAATGAAACATCAATAGCATCTTTATTGAGAGTTTGTGCGGTAATCCACACATGCAATAACGTGACAGTAATGGTTTAAATAGAAGTGGAAAGACTGGAAATATCCGGGCTATTGCAATTTCAGTTGCAAGAATAAAACTCATGTTTTTTCATTATTTGTTTTTTATTGGAAATGTATTTTTTGTAGTTTCAATGGAATATTATTATCCAGTTATCACAAATGACTGGAAACTCATGGGAGGTCATTCATTGGACAGAAGGTGCGGGAACCGTGTCTGTGGTTTTTGGGTTAGACTTTTGACATGAAAACAGCAGAAGTACTTACAGGAATAAAGGATTTAGTATTAAATCGATATTTTAACTCTGAATGTATTTGTTCCATCATTTAATGTATTTTATTTTAAAATAGACCCTAATAGTCCGATTGTAATATCCGGTTATGTCCAGTGTCAGATTGTACTGGCACAGTCGTAATAAAAGTCACAGGCAACCACGTCGATCGAAAAGAATTGGCCAAATCCAATTAAAATGTCATTTGGATCGGTAAGAGGTGGTTGCAGCTTTCCTAATCCGATCGAGAGGACATGTAATCTCTTTATCGGGTTGAAACCCGAAACTAGAAATGTCGTGTGATGCGGGGAATGAGCTGCTGTTGTTGAATATAGTGTCATGAATATCTATCGTGTCATTCTCAAATTCTCCTTCCTCTCAGCGTCCCACCAGTCCTTTGGCCACAGAAAGGGCAGTTTTTACTGCTTGATTAATATAGCAGCACGACACGGCAGTTCATGTGCTTGTCGTTTCCTAACTAGGACCTGAAATCGACAAATATTTAGTCTGCTCTTTAAAACAGATTAAAAAAGCAATATAGGAGAATGGTGTGCGCAAACAGCGCAATGCTGTATATTTGAGCAGTGAAATCAAATCAGATTTTAAGCTTGTAACATATAGTCATGGTCACTTTGTTTTACTGATCAGATAGCGATCTGATTTATCAAAATGATTCAATTTACAAAAATTGGCAAAACGGATATAAACCCGATCTTCAATTCCCGCATTATATGCAGATTTAATGGAGTTTACGTCACCGAAACCAACAGAAACGAGCTGCATTTTATTATTCATCAGCCAATTAAAAAAAAACAAAGACTGCAATATGAGCTAGCACTGGTAAGATCATTCAGTTTCTGTATTTTTAATGAAGATGGTTGTGTGTTGATTACTCTAACTTACTTTCGGTTTTATTTGCGGTAGTTTGTGTTGGCTTGATGAAGAGATACTCATCTTCTGATTTGCAGCGATGTGTGCTGCAGCAGAGCTTTTATATCTGGCTATAACATGACTATAACCCATTTCTCAGCATGGTTGGAAGTAAAATTTGCATGTGTGGTTTCAGCAACCAGATGTATTTAGACTTGTTCAGTTTCGTCTGGAATGCGTCTCGGATCACCTCCTGAAGTGGTTTAGGTGATCGGATATAAATCCGTCTTAAAAGCGTTTCGGAGGCCATTTACACCTGGTCTTATTACGATCGGATGGCTATCAGGGAAAACGCATGAAGTGACCAGGTGTAAGCAGGCCCATACACACACACACACACACACACACACACACACACACACACACACACACACACACACACACACATTGTTTTTGTGACATATGGGGACATTCCTTAGGCGTAATGGTTTTTATACTGTACAAACCGTATTTTCTATCCCCCTACACTGCCCCTACCCCTAAACCTACACACACACACACACACACACACACACACACACACACACACACACACACACACACACACACACACACACACACACACACACACTGCCCCTAAACCTACCCATCACAGGAAACATTCTGCACTTTTACTTTCTAATAAAAACTCCTCCTGTGTGATTTATAAGCCTTTTGTAAAGTGGGGACATGGGTAATGTCCTCATATTTCACCCTCTCCTGTAATACCTGTGTCATACCCATGACATTATACACATTTGTCTCCTCATATGTCACAAAAACATGCCCACACACACACCAACCCGATCACTTTATTTAGCGTTCATGAAAAAATTATGTTCGGATTCATGAATCAGAATGAAATATAAAGTGGTTAATATGGATAGACTTTGTTTGCACTTCTGTTGTGGAAGTATATGGCACAAACCGATCCTTTTTATTACTTTTTAATATTATAAGTATATATTTTTTTGATGTCTTGGTATTTCCTCAAAAAAGTAAGATTGGAACATTTGGGCAGGCATTAAGTCTATAGTGGCCTTATAATCGCTGTAATCACAACATAAGAGTAATGAGGATTACATCTCATACACTCAAAGGTGTAAAATGATCGTCGAGTAAGCACATTGTTGCATTAATTGAGCTGTTCTCCTCGCTATACATCAGACAAAAGACTGCAAATGGGTGTCTGCAGGCCAACAACATATTTGATTAAAAAAAATTCTTCTCTAAAAAAAATCCCAACATGGTCTTAGAAAATGTTTAATAAAATTCATAGTTTTGAACATAACAGCCTCAGATTTGAAATGTAGCATGACCACACTTGTGGCTTCACTTTAGTTGTGGTTATAAGTTGTAATACTACATTCACATAATTTTATACATTAAGAAAAATATTTTTAATATTTAAATGTATGTTTTAGCCGATATATCTCCTTATGAATAGCTGTCTGAGTAATTCTGAGTATTCAGCTGTAAACTCTCAAGTGTTGGCTCTTTAAATATATATTGGTTATGTGTATATTAAGTAAATCTTGTGAGCAGCAGCCTTTTTACCATGGTATGTCAAAAAATGCCCCACTTGCCAAATGGGGGGCTGACAGGCAAGGGGTTAGTACTGATTTTCTTAAAGGGATAGTTCACCCAAAAATGAAAGTGTGATGTTTATCTGCAGACCCCCAGGGCGTCCAAGATGTAGGTGTGTTTGTTTCTTCAGGAGAACACAAATGAAGATTTTTAACTCAACCGTTGCTCGTATAATGTCAGTGGGGTCTAAATTTGTGTTCTACTGAAGAAACAAACACACCTACATCTTGGATGCCCTGGGGGTCAGCAGATAAACATCACATTTTTAGTTTTGGGTGAACTATCCCTTTAAGTGCATGTGAAAGAAATATGAAAATGCTGTCTTTGTCCTACATGCATGTGACCTAGTAAGTATTTTATACAATCCCGGTTTGCTGTGTCTCATGCAGAGCTGGTGGAGGAGCTGTCAGGCCTCACAGAATGACAGTAGGCTGGAGTATGATCTGCGTGTCCAGCAGGGGGCAGCGGTCTGCATTCAGGCCGCCTGGAGAGGCTTTAGAGAGAGGCGTAGACTCCTGCTGTGGAAGGAAGCAGCCGTGGTGATCCAGAAAAACTGGAGGCTGTATCGGCGGGATGGGGCGGCCCTCCGGATCCAGGCTGCATGGAGAAGACATCGGGCCAGAGAGCTTTACCTCCGGCAGCGGGACGTCGCTATCCTCCTGCAAGCAACGAGTAGAGGCTATCTGGCCAGGCAGAGGTACTTTCTTTTTTTTCTTTATGATTTATTTATTGCTTTTTAAACATTTTACAAACAAAACAAACAAAAACACACACAGAAGGAATACATTGATATTGGTGGTTACGGTACAAATGACAAAATAAAACAAAGCAAAAAAAATAAAGAGGTGAGTGTGTGTTAGAGTAATCAGACTGGATCCAGCAGGGTCTTAAAGGGATAGTTCACTTTAAATTGAAAATTCTGTCATCCTTTACTCACCCTCAAGTTGTTTCAAACCTGAATGAATGTCTTTCTTCAACTGGAGCCATTGACTTCCATAGTAGGAAAAAAAATTATATGGTCCAGTTAACTGTTTGGTCATATGGTGATTGGTGATATGGTCATAAAAAGTAGCACAGCTCTATATAAAAAGTCAGAAATACAGTATGTCCAACCTTATCTGCATGCATCCAGTTAATTATATATGTGATATAGCAACTGCTTGATTCTTTATATTTGTGCAAAATTAACTATATTATCGGCCTATTCCTTATTCCTCTCATCTGCTAAATATGACTATAAAGCTTGTAGATATTATGAACATATCATGATTTTAAAGCTGCATTGAAATCAGTCGTTGTGCCTTTGAAAAGCACTATACAAAAATCCTGTGTTCCTACTTAAAGAGGTGGTCTTTTACTGAAATAACTGGGGTTATCTTGAAATTTTCAGATTTAGAGAACTTCAAGAGCAGAGATTAAAAACCACTCAGTTGCCGAATGGAAAAACCAATCTGCTAACAGAAGAGGACAAGCTTGGAGACATGGGCGTGTGGGGAGACTCCTATGAGGAGCAGGACAGGAGCAAACAGGTCCTCAGTGGAGATCATTTGGAAGAGATGGAGACGGAAGGTACGGCAATAGGACGATCGACTTTTGAAGTGGCGATCCGAGAAAGACCGCGCACTCTGGAGGATCCCAATCAGAAGACACGGGCCAAACGGGAGAGCCGACGGATGCGAGAGTTGGAGCAGGCCAAGTTTAGCCTGGAGCTTTTGAAGGTGCGCTCCACTGGAGGAACGTCTCCTTCGGAAGAATTGGAGATGGTCAGCGAGGTCGCACACACTCCTCAGGGTACTCCAGATAGCCAGAGCTCCAAAGGCAGCTTTGAGCTACTCAATATAGATGAGTATTTTAAAGACAAGGCACCTTGTGCCGAACCGGAGGACCTTGGTTCTCCTTCATCTGCACCAGACCAGCACGATGTGTTCTCCAACATGCCCGAATCCGCTTTGCTCTCTGACGGTCCGGCACCTGATATCTTACCGGAACCAGCCGGCCAAGCTCAACCTCCTAGAATACCAAATTCACTCCCTACTTTCTACTCCCCTAAATTAGAAAGCAGCTCTCTAGTCATGAAGTCTACCATAAATTCGGTCACCCCGTTCCCCAGCAAGCCTATGAAAGACAAGGAGTCCACTCGAAGACCGATGGTTGTGGTCATTAGCATGCAGAAGGAAAGCGCCTTGAATGAAGCGGATGTGAAGCCTCCCGAGGTCAAAGACAGCGCCGTCCAGACCAGCCCAGCACAGCCAATCAGCGCCAGCCTTTATGTGCTGGAAAAGCTAGAGAAGCTTAATGAGGAAAAGCAAGAGCGACAGAAACACCAGCAGCAGCAGAATGAAAAAGAGATGATGGAACAGATCCGTCAGCAGAAGCACGTCCTGGAAGAACAACGGAGGCATTTCGCCCAACATGAGAGGGAGATGTTTGAGAAGCAGAGGGTCGAAGCTCTGCAAAAGATCGAGCAGAGTAGACAAGAAGGCTCAGGAGGAAGACCAGACCGATTCGTTTCGGACAGAGGACCTGCTCCCATAGCCCAGCAGGAGCCTGACCTCAGATCCCAGCTGCTAGTCCTGGAGAAGGAAGCTGCTCCTTCCATTATCAGAGAGCGACCGAAGGACAGCCGCAGTGTAGCCGAAGGGTGGGCGCCGAAGTTGACCCTGGAGTCCAGAGGAGATGAAGCCAGAAAGAGAATAAACAAGAAACCCTCCACTCAGAATGTCAACGTCGCCATGTCCGAGAGGCCCGGAAACATTTTCTTTTCTCCGAAGAAGGCTTCCCTCTCAAAGTAAGTGCTGAGCTTGACCTCCAGGCTGCTGAATAGTTCATCCCAAAATGAAAAAAAAAGTCCCAAAATGTCATTCCAAACCTGTATGATGTTCTTTCTTTTCTCTAGCAAAAAAGTAATTACTTAGCAAGTTACCCTTTCCTATACAACAAAGGTGTCAGGCTTCAGAAATAAAAATGTAAAAAATGTCATTTGACTTTTCTATTATTAGTCTTTTCGAGTTATACGATAGCTTTGTGAGACAAATTTAAAAGGTTAGTTCACCCAAAAATGAAATTTCTTTCATTAATGACTCACCCCAATGTCGTTCCACACCTCTAAGACCTCCGTTCATCCTCGGATCACAGTTTAAAATATTTTATATTTAGTCAGAGGGCTTTCTGTCTTTTGAATGTAAGTGGATGCCTACTTGCTGTCCACGTCCAGAAGGGAATGAAAACATCATCAAAGTAGTCCCTATGTTGCATCAGTTGGTTAGTTAGACTCTTTTGAAACGTCGACAATACATTTTGGTCCAAAAATAACAAAAAATACGACTTTATTCAGCATTGTTTTCTCTTCCGTGTTCCTCAAATAAAGATTTAAACGGTCAGGAGTCATGATTCGGATCGCGTGTAAAACTGGCAAACTGCTGAAATCATGTGACATTGGCGATACGAATCACGAATCAATCCGCTGATTCACGACCATTTTAATCTTTATTTAAGGATTGAAAACAAACACGAAAGAGAAGACAATGCTAAATAAAGTCGTAGTTTGTTATTTTTGGACCAAAATGTATTTCATTAATGTCAAACCTAGCATGAGGCTTTTTGAGACGATATCTTTTAATATGCATACACATGAAAATGATTTTGGCATGCAAAACTAAAGACGTTTGAATGGGTCAGAGCAGAAACTCTTAAATTCATAAAGTCATCGCATTAAATGTTAAATGCACTGCAAATATTTTCCAGTACAGAGACTTATAAACGCTTAAATCATCACGCTCACATTTACTTGCGATGCAAAATAAAGATGTATATTCTTGTTTTCTGGGAAATAGAACAAAATTAAGTGAGCTTCCACTTTAAAACCAATGCATATATCTGTCATTTGGGAATGAGACTGATTTTCCATTTAAATCAAGTAGATTTTTCTGAGCCCATTGACAGATATTTGTTCTTGTTTTAATCATAAACTCGTGTCAATTTGACAAGACTTGCTTGCTTCTCAAGTAAATGTACCTTGATTCAAGCATTTTTAGACATTTGCACTGGAAAATGACAGAAATACTGAGAACATCCCTTTTATTTGCGGTGTGATCAGAATGTACCGTAAAAGTTATGTGCATAATCTAGTGTTTAGGTGCAGAGATATCAAGCCTTAGGCAAAACATTTTGTAAAATGAATTTAAAAGTAACGTAGACCAGTAGGAAGTTGTGTTTTGAAATGTGTATTGATAATGAAACTCATCGTATGATGTTTACTAATGTTGTCACAATACTGAAATTTCCAACTTTGATATGATGCCTTGAAAAATATTTGATACCACGGTGGGAAACTGCCATGTACTGTATACTGCCATACAGATAATTTATTCTCACAATTATTTGCTAATTTGGGTAGTTGTTATAATAGCTTCCACATTGAGGCTTTATTTGAATCATTGAGATACATTTACAAAAAAAGACCTAAACAATCAGTAATAAAATAAGAACAAATAAACAAATTGCAAATGACAGCCCAGATAAATACAACAAAATAAAGAGACACATGAAATAAACATGGCTTTAAGTTTTTAAAAAGGTCTATATAAGTTTTATATCTACTATCAGAAACCCTGTAACCCTTGAACTTCTTTTAGGTTGGATAAGGACTTGGCCAATCAAGGGAAAGCACCAGGAGTCCAGGATGAATTGAGCCTCTTGGGTTACAAATCCACTAAGAGCGAGGTAAGAAAAACTCTCTATGATCAAACGTTCACAGGTCATGATTTTAAACATCTTCTCACAAACCTCAGGACCCCTCATTAAAGGGATAGTTCACCCAAAAATGAAAATGTGATGTTTATCTGCTGATCCCCAGTGCGTCCAACATGTAGGTGTGTTTGTTTCTTCAGGAGAACACAAATGAAGATTTTTAACTCAACCGTTGCAGTCTGCAGTCATAAAGCATGTGAATGGGTAACAACTCTATTAGAGTAAAAAAAAACATGCTAACAACATGCACAAAAACCCTGCTGCTCGTGACGACACATTGATGTCTTAAGACACGAACCGATCGGTTTCTGTGAGAAACACAACAGTATTTGTTATTTTTTTACCTCATATCAGACGAATCTCATCTAGTGTTCCCATCTGCTATTACTTCCGTCCAAGGTCAAACTGCGATCATATATGTATGTAGATAGATAGATAGATAGATAGATAGATAGATAGATAGATAGATAGATAGATAGATAGATAGATAGGTAGGTAGGTAGGTAGGTAGGTAGGTAGGTAGGTAGGTAGGTAGGTAGGTAGGTGGGTAGGTGGGTGGACGGACGGACGGACGGACAGATAGATAGATTCCTCCTTAGTGCCTGCGCGGATCTGACGAATGAGGCATCTACATAATATATGTCTATAATCACGCCAATTTGACCTTACCAGACGTAAGTAATGGCGGATGGGAACATTAGATGGGGTTCGTCTGGATATGAGGTAAAAAAATGACATAAATACTGTGTGTCTTGCGACATCAATGTGTCGTCTGGAGCAGCAGGGTTTTTGTGCATGTTGTTAGCATGTTTTTTTGTTTGTTTGTTTTGCTCTCATAGAATTGTTACCCATTCACATGCTTTATGACTGCAGACAGCAACGGTTGAGTTAAAAATCGTCATTTGTGTTCTACTGAAGAAACAAACACACCTACATGTTGGATGAACTGGGGGTCAGCAGATAAACATCACATTTTTCACTTTTGGGTGAACTATTACTTTAATGAATACGTTTGTCTTTGAACTCTTTCTGCCTCGGTGGGGTCACCTGACCTTGATGTACGAGGGAGCACCTTCACTTGTTTAATTATCATTTGATTGATTAGGTTGGCCGACCGGGTCATAAAAAAGCCCGCATGGCACGGACGCGTTCAGACTTCCTGACCCGCGGCTCAAACGCCCTGGGAGAGGGGGAGTCAGAGGAGGAGGAGTATGATGAGACCCCTCTGTCTCCTGGCACACCCCTCCCCAAACAGGACTCAGAGGAGAGCGCACTAGAGGCTTGTCACAGTGACTCCGAAATGGTAATTGAACGGTCTGATCAAGCGCTCGCAGGCCCAGTGGCGAGATCTTTCTCTCTCTCTACAGCTAACTCCTCCAGAAGAGCCTGATAGATCGCCTTACTGACCACCTAACCGCTTCTACACTCCCTGTCTATCCAGCTGAAGGACCACAGATGCACAAACACCTTATGAAAACTATTCTCATCTGTGATGGCTGGCCTTTTCCTGCAAAGATCAATTTCCTAATTAGTGTTTTGTCTCGTTCTTAAATGATTAGTTAACTTTAAAATAAAAATGTCCTGATAATTTACTCACCCCATCTCAAGATGTTCATGTCTTTCTTTCTTCAGTCGAAAAACAAAATATAGTTGTTTTTTTTGAGGAAAACATTCTTTCTCCACATAATGGACTTCAATGGGGACCAACGGTTGAAGATCCAAATCAATGCAGTTTCAGAGGAAGAGCTTCAGAGGCTCTGACTGATCCCAGACCAGGAATAGGGTCTGATCTAGACAAACAATCGGACATTTTCAAGAAAAACCAAACATTTATATACCTTTTAACCCAAACTGCTCATTTTGCGCTGCTCTGCGACACACCACGCAGACCTTTTTCTGCTTAAGCATGTTTGTATTTGTCTTCGCACACGCGCTTTGTAAACAATGGGGCGGTACTTCCGCCTACATCTAACCTGACCTTTCCGACGGGATTACGCAATCCATTGCACATCACAGAGCAGCGCAAAATGAGCAATTTAGGTGAAAAAGTATATCAGTTACATTTTTCTTGAAAAGGGCCGATGGTTTGTCTAGATCAGACCCAATTCCTCTGGGATTGGTCAGAGCCTCTGAAGCCATTCCTCTGAAACTGCTTTGCTTGGATCTTCAACAGTTGGTTCCCATTGAAGTCCATTATGTGGAGGAAAATCCTGGAATGTTTTCCTCAAAAATGTCATTTCTTTTCGATGGAAAAAAGAACACATGAACATCTTGGATGAGATGGGGGTGAGTAAAATATAAAATCTTCATTTTAAAGTGAACTAATCCTTTAAACATGGGTAAGACAAATATACTAGAGAAAATGTGATTTAAGAAAATGTTTATCTTTTTGAATTGCATAATGCACTTTTAAAATAAACAGAAGGTTGTAGTTCATATTCATTTGATACATTTAATTAGGGCTATCAGTAGATTAAAATAATACTGAGTTATCTTACATTTTGATTTTTCATTCAGCTCTAATACAATCTGATAACACTTTACTTAAAGCCTTTGTGTAATGCATCATGACAGTATTCTTAATGCATTGATGAAATGCCCCTTATAATGTATTTTATGATCTCATGAATACTCATAGGCCCTAATTTTAATGCATTTTTAAACTCAAAAATACAGCAGATACAACTCTCTGCAACAACTTCTGTTCATGAATACATTGGCACATCAACCAGCCACACAGATCTGAATGGCTTCCATCAGAGGTTTGCTTTCCTCTCCTGATGTAAACAGGCATTAGCGAAACGTGTAACCCACAGCACTCTTCACAATCTGACCACGCTTGTGTAGACATAACAGCTCTGCTAGTTACTTTATAGGTTGCTCCTTCCTGAACAACAAAGACTGCGAGATTCTGCTTTCTTCACTGCCATGCTTTAACATCTAGCTCTGTCTTCTTCTGCAACACTTCACCAAGGCTAAAGCTGTGGATCTGTCATGGCGCCATATTCTTCAGTCCTTTTTCTGTAGCCCTCTTTTCAATAACCACTCTTTCCAGTCCTGTTGATTAAACAATACAGTAAAATTGGCCATATGCACGGTTACTTCCTGGTTTTAGATAAGCCAGCGTGGGCATTTCCGGTGACCTGTTAGCTGTCATTCTGTACATCGACACACAACCAGCAATGCTTGACTTTTTAATGTTGCATTTATATTTAAGTGGTTATCACACTTGCCTAATTTGCCAATAAACCAGTTTTATTGATTGCAATAAAGACTAATGATCATGTTGGAATAAGAAACACAACCTCTATAATTGGACACACACACAACATTTTCCCAGCACTTTAAATGTTATTTTTAATGTGTTAACCAGTGCTGGGGAAAGTTACTTTAAAATGTAATGTATTATAATGCGTTAAATGTAACTAATTGAGTTACTACGTTACTTTTTAAGAAAAGTAATGCTTATGTAACTTTTTCTGGGCTGGGCTTGTTTTTGTTTTTTTTATAACGCAAAAGTTCTATTTGTGCAGATGTAAAGTTAAATAATATAATGTTAAATAATAAGCCTCAGGCTGATATTGCACTGCACTTTATTCTTGTGTTCATGTAACTACTCATTATAATGCTGTTTGCACATTACACTCCTGCACTTCTGTTATCCACGTATTTATTTTTAATCCAGTCTCCAGTTTACTTTATCTCACTTATTTTATTCCACATCTCTTATTTCTTTACTTGATTTATTCATAATTCTACATATGTATATATATATAGCACCTTATCCTATTCCTATTTTATCCTATCCCTATTTTATAATTTATTGTGCTTTTTTTTGTTAATTGTTATTTGCTGTCCATGGAGCGGACCTGTCTACATTTCACTGCCGGTTGTATTCTGTATAACTGTGTATGTGACAAATAAAACTCTTGAACTTGAACTTGAGGTAAAAATGCAAATTGGCGTATGTCCAGTAGAAGGCGCAGCTCAAACAAACCTCTCCGCTGTGCTGCCGTTTTGGATAATGGAAGAATAGGATGCATGAGAAAAAAGTTTTACAAATAAAAATAAAAAAAGACATTATGCTCATGGTTTAACTGAATCATCGAAGGTTAGCAGTGAGACATTGGTCAGTAAGATAGATTAAATGCATCCAAATTTGTATTCATTTTGAGGAATACTGAATCTTTATTGTGCAAGTGAGATGAGTAAATGCTGACATTTAGTCTAGAACCACAATAACCATCATGTTTACGCAACACCTCTGCACTTGCTCTCCATCTTTCTCAACATTGGGACAAGAGAGCTGTCAGTCAAATAAATGTGCCAAAGTAACTCAGATATTTTGTTGTAAATTTTAAAAGTAATGCGTTACTTTACTGGTTACTTGAAAAGGTAATCTGATTACAGTAATGTGTTACTACCCCCAACACTGGTGATAACCAAAACACATTTCTTCATCTTTCCAAGATTGACCCCATTTATAAAACCAAGTCACCAAGGCTCATGAAAAACTACTTTTTTTCTTCTTTTTTTCAAATTGTGAATAATTACACAGAAGGCGAGTGCCATGCTAAAGTGCACTATAGGGGACATGTCTTTTTTTATGTCTAACATTTGAACACCTAAACAATGGGTGACCTAAGTGACTATATTCTGATTATAAACTATTACACTACTGATGCTGCTTAAGTTCCCTCAGGACATTGAAGATACCGACACATCAATAAGTGACATTTAACCGGAATTTTTCCAGCTGGCTTATAGTATCGAGGAAGTTCTTGTTCTGTGCATATGGCCAATTCAGTCATTATCTGGGTCTTTTTATGAAACTAGTACCATAACAAAGAAGTAATTAAATTAATGCAAATTAAGTTCAGATAACAGGATTGACAGTTTTTCAGTTTACTTAGCTATTATTGTTGTTGTTGTTTGCTCATTAAGATTATAAGATGTAGAAGATATCATTTAATATCATTTAAAGTACACAAAAGGTGCCTGTTTTGTAGAATGGCCCATTTAACTTTGATGAAATACTCTGTGCGCGCGCGCGCGTGTGTGTGTTTAAGAGTTATTTTATTGTCCTAGTCATATGTTATCATTAAAATGTTCTTTCATTGTGTGCCGCTGGTTAGTATTAGAGCATTAGTGTTGTAGAAGAAATCGATTTAACCACTTAGTGCCTTCAGACTATGTTAAGGAGCGACATCTTTGTGCCTGCTGTACATGTTTTAAAATGACACTATCTTCCAGCAAATGGTGGCTGAAGTGAGAGGAAGGGACAAAGTGTTTGTTTAATGCTGTATATTGAGCTATTGGAGAGGTTTGGACAGACCGATGTCTGTCAGAGATCTTTGCTCTTTCATACTATACATAATGATGTCTTTCAGCCGGCCACAGCCACTGAAGAGCAGAAGAACATGTACAAGACTGTATCAACTGGAGAGCTGGCCAAAAGCGACACGAGGAAGAACTCTCATGGAGATGGAAGGTGCTCGTTTTTCAACAAAAAATTAGATTCAAAAGACTATAATACTCATTTACTCCCCCTCATATTGTTCCAGCACTGTATTTATTTATTTATTTTTTCCATGAAAGAGACATAAGACCAAATGCCCAAGTTATTTAAAAAAGTGTTTATTCCAGTCAGATTTAATAAAAAGAAATCAAAAGCACCATAAAGGTGCCGTTAGATTCATCACGGCTGGTCTCTTTTATGCAGAGATTTTTCTGTTCATTTAAAAAAACTAGTTAAATAAAAAAGGTAATTGCGACTTATCTCACAATTCAGAATTTCTCAGATTTGCACATTTACATCTCGCAATAAAGTCAGAATTGAGTGATGTAAAGTCGGAATTGAGTGATGTAAAGTCGGAATTGAGTGATGTAAAGTCGGAATTGAGTGATGTAAAGTCAGAATTGAGTGATATAAAGTCGGAATTGAGTGAGTGATATAAAGTCGGAATTGAGTGAGTGATATAAAGTCGGAATTGAGTGATATAAAGTCAGAATTGAGTGATATAAAGTCAGAATTGAGTGATATAAAGTCGGAACTGAGTGATGTAAAGTCAGAATTGAGTGATATAAAGTCGGAATTGAGTGATATAAAGTCGGAATTGAGTGATGTAAAGTCGGAATTGAGTGATGTAAAGTCAGAATTGAGTGATATAAAGTCGGAACTGAGTGATATAAAGTCGGAATTGAGTGATGTAAAGTCGGAATTGAGTGATGTAAAGTCAGAATTGAGTGATATAAAGTCGGAATTGAGTGATATAAAGTCGGAATTGAGTGATGTAAAGTCGGAATTGAGTGATATAAAGTCGGAATTGAGTGAGTGATATAAAGTCGGAATTGAGTGAGTGATATAAAGTCGGAATTGAGTGATATAAAGTCGGAATTGAGTGATATAAAGTCGGAATTGAGTGATATAAAGTCGGAATTGAGTGATATAAAGTCGGAATTGAGTGATATAAAGTCGGAATTGAGTGATATAAAGTCGGAATTGAGTGATATAAAGTCGGAATTGAGTGATATAAAGTCGGAATTGAGTGAGTGATATAAAGTCGGAATTGAGTGAGTGATGTAAAGTCGGAATTGAGTGATGTAAAGTCGGAATTGAGTGAGTGATATAAAGTCGGAATTGAGTAAGTGATATAAAGTCGGAATTGAGTGAGTGATATAAAGTCGGAATTGAGTGAGTGATATAAAGTCGGAATTGAGTGAGTGATATAAAGTCAGAATTGAGTGATATAAAGTCGGAATTGAGTGATATAAAGTCGGAATTGAGTGAGTGATATAAAGTCGGAATTGAGTGATATAAAGTCGGAATTGAGTGATATAAAGTCGGAATTGAGTGATATAAAGTCGGAATTGAGTGAGTGATATAAAGTCGGAATTGAGTGATATAAAGTCGGAATTGAGTGATATAAAGTCGGAATTGAGTGATATAAAGTCGGAATTGAGTGAGTGATATAAAGTCGGAATTGAGTTAGTGATATAAAGTCGGAATTGAGTGATATAAAGTCGGAATTGAGTGAGTGATATAAAGTCAGAATTGAGTGATGTAAAGTCGGAATTGAGTGATATAAAGTCAGAATGGAGTGATATAAAGTCGGAATTGAGTGATATAAAGTCGGAATTGAGTGATATAAAGTCGGAATTGAGTGATATAAAGTCGGAATTGAGTGAGTGATATAAAGTCGGAATTGAGTGATATAAAGTCAGAATTGAGTGAGTGATATAAAGTCGGAATTGAGTGATATAAAGTCGGAATTGAGTGAGTGATATAAAGTCGGAATTGAGTGAGTGATGTAAAGTCGGAATTGAGTGATGTAAAGTCGGAATTGAGTGAGTGATATAAAGTCGGAATTGAGTGATATAAAGTCAGAATTGAGTGAGTGATATAAAGTCGGAATTGAGTGATGTAAAGTCAGAATTGAGTGATATAAAGTCGGAATTGAGTTAGTGATATAAAGTCGGAATTGAGTGAGTGATATAAAGTCGGAATTGAGTGAGTGATATAAAGTCGGAATTGAGTGAGTGATATAAAGTCGGAATTGAGTGATGTAAAGTCAGAATTGAGTGATATAAAGTCGGAATTGAGTGAGTGATATAAAGTCGGAATTGAGTGAGTGATATAAAGTCGGAATTGAGTGAGTGATATAAAGTCGGAATTGAGTGAGTGATATAAAGTCGGAATTGAGTGATATAAAGTCGGAATTGAGTGTTGTAAAGTCGGAATTGAGTGAGTGATGTAAAGTCGGAATTGAGTGAGTGATGTAAAGTCGGAATTGAGTGAGTGATATAAAGTCGGAATTGAGTGATATAAAGTCGGAATTAAGTGAGTGATATAAAGTCAGAATTGAGTGAGTGATATAAAGTCGGAATTGAGTGATGTAAAGTCGGAATTGAGTGATGTAAAGTCGGAATTGAGTGATGTAAAGTCGGAATTGAGTGAGTGATATAAAGTCAGAATTGAGTGAGTGATATAAAGTCGGAATTGAGTGATATAAAGTCGGAATTGAGTGATGTAAAGTCGGAATTGAGTGATATAAAGTCGGAATTGAGTGATGTAAAGTCAGAATTGAGTGAGTGATGTAAAGTCGGAATTGAGTGATGTAAAGTCGGAATTGAGTGAGTGATATAAAGTCGGAATTGAGTAAGTGATATAAAGTCGGAATTGAGTGAGTGATATAAAGTCGGAATTGAGTGAGTGATATAAAGTCGGAATTGAGTGAGTGATATAAAGTCAGAATTGAGTGATATAAAGTCGGAATTGAGTGATATAAAGTCGGAATTGAGTGAGTGATATAAAGTCGGAATTGAGTGATATAAAGTCGGAATTGAGTGATATAAAGTCGGAATTGAGTGATATAAAGTCGGAATTGAGTGAGTGATATAAAGTCGGAATTGAGTGATATAAAGTCGGAATTGAGTGATATAAAGTCGGAATTGAGTGATATAAAGTCGGAATTGAGTGAGTGATATAAAGTCGGAATTGAGTTAGTGATATAAAGTCGGAATTGAGTGATATAAAGTCGGAATTGAGTGAGTGATATAAAGTCAGAATTGAGTGATGTAAAGTCGGAATTGAGTGATATAAAGTCAGAATGGAGTGATATAAAGTCGGAATTGAGTGATATAAAGTCGGAATTGAGTGATATAAAGTCGGAATTGAGTGATATAAAGTCGGAATTGAGTGAGTGATATAAAGTCGGAATTGAGTGATATAAAGTCAGAATTGAGTGAGTGATATAAAGTCGGAATTGAGTGATATAAAGTCGGAATTGAGTGAGTGATATAAAGTCGGAATTGAGTGAGTGATGTAAAGTCGGAATTGAGTGATGTAAAGTCGGAATTGAGTGAGTGATATAAAGTCGGAATTGAGTGATATAAAGTCAGAATTGAGTGAGTGATATAAAGTCGGAATTGAGTGATGTAAAGTCAGAATTGAGTGATATAAAGTCGGAATTGAGTTAGTGATATAAAGTCGGAATTGAGTGAGTGATATAAAGTCGGAATTGAGTGAGTGATATAAAGTCGGAATTGAGTGAGTGATATAAAGTCGGAATTGAGTGATGTAAAGTCAGAATTGAGTGATATAAAGTCGGAATTGAGTGAGTGATATAAAGTCGGAATTGAGTGAGTGATATAAAGTCGGAATTGAGTGAGTGATATAAAGTCGGAATTGAGTGAGTGATATAAAGTCGGAATTGAGTGATATAAAGTCGGAATTGAGTGTTGTAAAGTCGGAATTGAGTGAGTGATGTAAAGTCGGAATTGAGTGAGTGATGTAAAGTCGGAATTGAGTGAGTGATATAAAGTCGGAATTGAGTGATATAAAGTCGGAATTAAGTGAGTGATATAAAGTCAGAATTGAGTGAGTGATATAAAGTCGGAATTGAGTGATGTAAAGTCGGAATTGAGTGATGTAAAGTCGGAATTGAGTGATGTAAAGTCGGAATTGAGTGAGTGATATAAAGTCAGAATTGAGTGAGTGATATAAAGTCGGAATTGAGTGATATAAAGTCGGAATTGAGTGATGTAAAGTCGGAATTGAGTGATATAAAGTCGGAATTGAGTGATGTAAAGTCGGAATTGAGTGAGTGATGTAAAGTCGGAATTGAGTGAGTGATATAAAGTCGGAATTGAGTGATATAAAGTCGGAATTGAGTGATGTAAAGTCGGAATTGAGTGATGTAAAGTCGGAAATTGAGTGATATAAAGTCAGAATTGAGTGATGTAAAGTCGGAATTGAGTGAGTGATATAAAGTCGGAATTGAGTGAGTGATATAAAGTCGGAATTGAGTGATATAAAGTCAGAATTGAGTGATGTAAAGTCGGAATTGAGTGAGTGATATAAAGTCGGAATTGAGTGATATAAAGTCGGAATTGAGTGAGTGATATAAAGTCGGAATTGAGTGAGTGATGTAAAGTCGGAATTGAGTGAGTGATGTAAAGTCGGAATTGAGTGAGTGATGTAAAGTCGGAATTGAGTGAGTGATATATAAAGTCGGAATTGAGTGAGTGATGTAAAGTCGGAATTGAGTGAGTGATGTAAAGTCGGAATTGAGTGAGTGATATAAAGTCGGAATTGAGTGATGTAAAGTCGGAATTGAGTGATGTAAAGTCGGAATTGAGTGATATAAAGTCAGAATTGAGTGATGTAAAGTCGGAATTGAGTGATGTAAAGTCGGAATTGAGTGATATAAAGTCAGAATTGCGAGATGTAAAGTCGGAATTGCGAGATGTAAAGTCGGAATTGCGAGATGTAAAGTCGGAATTGCGAGATGTAAAGTCGGAATTGCGAGATGTAAAGTCGGAATTGTTTAATATAAAGACAGAATTGAGTGATATGAAGTTGGAATTATCTTTTAAATTGTTTTGTTCCCTGGTGGACACAAGCTTCCATAAAAAAATTTGACCATAAGGGAAACAGAAAGTATTTGGCTGAACTATTCCTGCTGTCCTCGTCAACATCTGTATCGACTGCAGGGTTCGCGGTAAAATGCGGTTTTGGGGAAAGGCGAAGCATGGAGAGAAGAAGACGTCGCGAATTTGTGGCATTGATGCTCTGGATGGAGACTACGCTGAAGCCACGCTTCTGATGGAAGAGGGTGAGATGAGAAACTGTCATTAGTACACACTGCAAAAATGCTTGTCTTACTTAGTATCTTTGTCTTGTTTCTAGTCAAAATATCTAAAAATTCTTACATTAAGAAACATTTACTAGACAAGTAAAAATTGTCTTGTTTTGGGAAAAAATAACTCAAAATTAAGAGAGTTTTTGCTTAAAAGAGGAAAAATAATCTGCCAATGGGGTAAGAAAAATAATCTTGTTTTCTGTTTGAATTAAGATTATTTTTCTCACCCCATTGGCAGATTATTGTACTTATTTTAAGCAAAAACTCTCTTAATGTGGAGTTATTTTTTCCCCAAAACAAGACAATTATTTTTACTTGTTTAAATATTAAATACTTCTTGTTTTAAGAAACAAGACAAAAAACGAAGTAAGACAAGCATTTTTTGCAGTGCATATTGAGAAGGACTCTTCGGTCATTAAAGCATTGCTATTCTCATTCTCCAGGGGTGGAGCGCCTGTCCCCTCCTCAAAGCCCAGACCTTACATTACAGAGAGAGTTTAAGGAGAACAAAGAGCCGTCCCCTAAAGTCAAGCGGCGGCGCAGTGTGAAGATCAGTAATGTGACTTTAGAGCCAGTTCAGTGGCAGAACGATGCCCTGCAGATCCTCACATGTGCCAATGACTACAGGAGCATGAACGACTTCCTCATGAAGAAGGTGTGTGACTGCTCTCCGCTTGACTTTACTCACTGCAAAAAAATGCTTTTCTTACTTAGTATTTTTGTCTTGTTTCTAGTCCAAACATCTAAAAAATTCTTGCATTAAGAAACATTTACTAGACAAGTACAAATTATTGTCTTGTTTTGGGAAGAAATAACTCAAAATTAAGAGAGTTTTTGGTTAAAATAAGCAATATAATCTGCCAATGGGGTAAGAAAAATAATCTTAATTCAAACAGAAAACAAGATTATTTTTCTCACTCGATTGGCAGATTATTTTAACCAAAAACTCTCTTAATTTTGAGTTATTTCTTCCCAAAACAAGACAATAATTTGTATGTGCATACAAATGTGTATAGTAAATGTTTCTTAATGTAAGAATTTTTAGATATTTTTACCTTGAAACAAGACAAAATTACTTAGTAAGAAAAGCATTTTTTGCAGTGCTACAACTGCATTCAGTCGTCGAGCCATTGTAACCTTGTTTTAATCTCACAGATTACAGATTTAGACACAGAAGATGGTAAGAAAGACACAATGGTGGATGTCGTCTTCAAAAAGGCGCTGAAGGAGTTCCGCTTGAATATCTTCAACTCGTACTCCACAGCTTTAGCTGTAAGTATCGCAATAAAGCACTTGTTTTACCAGCCATGTCTCTATCCACCTATTTTGGGATATCGCATTATAAAAAAAGCTGGATGGAAATGCCAACATCCATAGAAAAAATGTATACGACGGAAACACATTTGCCAAATGAATCCCTCGATGCACAACAATAAAATCGGGCAGCTTGGCTGTGATTGGATAACTGGACTAACCAGCAGGCCAATCGCATCGCAGCAGCTCAAATGTTGGTTTGGTGGCTCTGAGTCAAAGTCTGTGATCAGAATGATTTGGTTTAATTCCCTTCAGAAGTGTCTCTCCCGATTGTGTTCCCACACACCAGCATCCCAACGCAAGAGAACATGACAGCATGTAGTGTGTGTGTGTGTGTGTGTGTGTGTGTGTGTGTGTGTGTGTGTGTGTGTGTTTCACGTGTGTTTCGCCTGACGCTCTGAGACGACGCTCATTTATGATGGAGGGGAAAAGAGACAAATGCAGCAACTTCCATTTTTATTACTGATATTTTGCACCAATTTCCCAGGAAGTGACTATTTTGTACTCTTGAACATGGGATGGAAATGGTGCTTTATTCACAAATATCTTTTCAAAATTCAAATTTATTCATATTGCCATCTATAATCATTATGTATTACTTTTGGTCATTGTGTCCAAGAGTGAACACCCTTAACATGGAAGAGATTGTTGTTTCTTCAGAGTCAGATGTATTGTTTTTGCTCTGTATGCAGATGGATGATGGGAAGAGCATTCGTTATAAGGATCTCTATGCCCTCTTTGAGCAAATCCTGGAGAAAAACATGCGTCAGGAGCAGAGGGACTGGAGTGAGTCACCGGTCAAAGTTTGGGTCAACACCTTCAAAGTCTTTCTGGACGAGTTCATGACCGAGCACAAACCTCTGGACAGCAGTGTGAGCAAGGTACTGTCATAACACTATACATGAACATTGATGTAAAGAAATATGCCTTAACATTTTAAAATGGCAGATATAGGATTAATGTGTCCAGTTCTTGATAACTTTATAACTTATAGTTTTGCCATTATCCAGAAGCAGTCCAGTGGCTTCTTCTCATACCACCATGTGTTTATTTGGCTATTTTTCTCCCACAGATTCCCAAACCAGACCGCAAGAAGAGAAGGAAAAAGGACGCTGATATAGTGAGTGAATCACAGTCTGAGGCCCTGATTAAACTGGTATTAAGATGCGTTTTGGTCGATCGGATCACAAGTCGACGACACTACAGGTGTAAACGGGTCTAGAACATTTTGAGCTTGTCCACTTTCAGCTACGTCCAGAGGTAGTGGAGAACACATACGTCCGGATTGCTTTGGTAGTGTAGACGCTCATGTGGTCGAATGTGTTCAAACAGCCACAAAAGACCGTCTTCTCTCCGTCTACTGACCTCATGCGGGAACATTATGGGAAGAGCGCGAGCCAGACGGGATTTAAACTTTGACGGCTGGAGACCCAAGTTTGGTTTGAAGATGAAAAACGTACCGAGCACAATGTCCTCTCACCATTCCCGATTTCTAACACACACTCACAGCGTTCGACTGGTCTTGCGGCTCTCTGTGTTTTTCCATCGTCTCCAGGCACGTTCATACCTATATTACAATAGTTTATTTTGTCAATTACCATATTTTCCAGACTACAAGTAAAATATGACTACAAGACTACAGACTACAAAAAAAATAGACTACAGCTGTGTCTCATTTCGTTAAATTTCGAAGGCTGCGTCCTCCGGAGGACACGTCCTGTGTAGGATGCAGTATACGGAGTGTCCTCAATCAGAATTAAACGAGACGTCCTTTGTAGGACACACAGGCAGGAAGTATCACGTCGCTATGCCAACACGTTCAGCCTCGTTGCGCTCTCACGCCAGTTTATATGAATGAAAATGATTTATAACTTAAAAATTACTGTGAAATGTTTCTTGTCTTGACAGCAATGTACTGTTCTAAACGTTTAAAAAGCACTAAAGCGTTGTAATCCTGTTAACCACAACTATCTGTTTGAGGTAATAGAGCTTAAAAATAAAAACAAGCTTGAACTTACATTTTAAACACCACACCTACGCTCGCATGTATATCTGGCAGTGGTGCAGTTTTTTCGTAGCCTGACAAGCCAGACCCACATCAAGATGTTTGGTCTGGAAACTCCCCATAGACAGGGCTCAATCCGAGGGGCGGATAAACGGTTGTCTTTCAAACTCCCTCTGCACGCGATAGGATAGCGCTACAACCAACCAGAGCAACGAAGGTGTAGCTGAGCTCGCTGACTGATTAAACATTCGCCGTATCCGGTCGGCTAAACTCCGAACACATCTTCCCTTTTTAAGAATGACTTCAGTGCCGCTCTTTGTTCTTTTCTCAGAGAAAAGCTTAACTCCAAGTCTTCCAGAGTCGCGGTCAAAGCTGATTCGGAAGACCGCCGCCGTTCGCCAGTTTCTGTGTTTACTAGAAGCACGCAAACGCAACTCGGCCGTCGTCATTATGGCCCCGCCCGCCGACTCTATACACGACGTGATTGGGCCGTCCAGATTGTGAGGAATACAGCTCAGATGGGTATTGAGAGTTCCTAGACGACACTTGCGGGCAAATTAAATTTGCTGCCGCTAGGGTGCGTCTAGATTTCTAGGCTAGTTTTTTCGTATAATATAAAAAAATGTATATGATGGTTGTTAACGGCGACGCAAAGAATTATGGGTTATCTCCAGCTGCGAAGGCTACACCTCATGCACACTAGAGGCTGACATTTTTCCGGGAATCCCACGGGTCACGGGATTCCCGTGGGATTCCTGCAGGATGGGAGTCATCTTTGCTATTAATCACGGAATTTGGACGGTACAGGATAAATCGTTAACGGGAGCAGACGGGAGCGGGAATCAACCAATAGCAAAGACGAAAATAAAATAAAAGTAAATGCAACATTTTGTAATTTCCTTTTAATACTCCTACAATGTAACGCAATTACAAAATAACTACATGACCCAGCCATCCCAGAAGCCATCAGTGCTTTTTGTCACGGCTTCCCGCCGGAATTCAAACAGCAATGCTCTAAGAACTATAACTAAAACTATAAATGTATTGTTTACTCAACAATAAATGAGTAAAATGCAGCTTTATGTGCTGTTTGGATTTATTAAACTATTGTAGACATGGTGTGAACTATGTACTGTTTTTCTTTTATTTGCTGTCTTCCATTTTCTGGAGAAAATCTAGAAACAGGGGCTCAGCAGCTAAAACAGGATGGAGAGCAGATTAAATCAAATTCTATGTATTAACTAAACACTAATTGAAGAAAAAAAAATATGGGAGCGGTACAGGAGCGGGAGTCAGTTTAAACAGGAGCGGGATGGGAGTGGGATTATTTTTTAAACTTTGGTCTGGGAGTGGGACGGGACAAGATTTCTTTCTATGGGAGTGGGACTGGACAGGAGTGAAAATCCACTCCCGTGTCATCCTCTAATGCACACTCTGAAATCCTGTGAAAGAAGGACGCATTCGGAGGTCGCATTTGGAGAGTCCTACTCACTTTTTTGAAATGAGACGGCCTTATGACGTATGCACCCTTCAAATGCGACCTCCGGAGGACGCAACCTTCTGAAATGAGACACAGTTTACAAGACTATCAAATTTAATTCATACTAACTGACAAGAATAAACATGTATCTACGTCTACAGCCGGTATGCTGCTCCTGTAGCCTACCCCTGAAAAAATTACCTGAAAACAGAACAGAAAACAGTAAAATATGCACACAATGATTCACACTGGCAGCGTTCGACTCGCGCAGCTGTCTCTCTCCCGGCAGAGCGCTCAATCTGTGGACTCGTTCCTCCAGCTCTGATCTTGCTTTCAGTCCGCGATTAGCTTTCTTTGTTTTCTTCATTACAGTTAAAGTAACCTTTGCTTTTCGCCAGTCCCTGACAAGTTTCTCACTCACTCCAACCTTTCTTTCTGCTGCTCGATTCCGCACTGGCATTATATTCCAGTATAATGCAGTCCAGTGCGACTTATATATGTTGTTGTTTTTTCTCTTCATGATGCATTTTTTGACTGATGCGACTTATCCTCCGGAGCGACTTAGTCTGGAAAATACGGTAGATTGAAAGATCTGAAATGTCTAGGGCTGCTCCGTCTAAAGATGTTTCTAGTTGACAAGTAGTCGTTCATTTAAGCCATTAGTCCACTAGTTACACGTTTAATACAAATACATAGAGTATTTGTTTTCCATTTAAATTGGTTTGGTTAAAAGTAGACTTTTTTTTAAAGCTTTCTATAGTTATATTTCTCATGTCTGTGAGGGGAGTTTCAGTTCATTTTAGTGACCTGCTTCAGTGCATAGAGACTGAGACGGCACAAAGCACATCCTGTTGGTTTACTTTATTTTACAAAAGCACAGTGAGTGTACTCAAAGTTTCGAATAATGTCTTATGACCATAAATGACAGAGTATTTTAAGTTTTGCTGTTATCAAAAATGCAAGTGATCGAGACTTGCCTACTACTTTAGCTTCCACACTCCGCACAAACACTTTGATATGTGTCTAATAATAGCACACATTTATCTAGGTTAACATTAGAGCGAGCGGCCAAATTACTTACATGTTTCAAATGATAAGCCATATTTGACGTCGATGGATGATGAACATTTCAATTTCCTGACATACTGTAGTTACCACACGTATCTGCTGTTTGATGGTCTGTAAGCTAGGTTTTCATTTTTTTTTTCTGTGACTAATAAAAGTTGGTCAAAATTTGTCTATTAGGAGGCATCCCAAGAAACATTCCATACATGTACCCGCAAGGGGTTGCAGATTAGTCGACTAGTCAACTTTAATGCTCTGTCATGACGCTTTAAGCTTGATGTCGACCAGTCGCTGGCCTATAGAGGGCGCAACAGGATAAGCAATTTCCTGACACGCACGCTCCATTTCCAACAATTAAAATAACAAATAAATGCATACTCCAAGAGCCATCCAGAAGATGTTTGATTACCATCTGGATGCTCAAAATTGATCGGGAGAATACACGCTATTAATCACCGTTCTAAACTAATGCATGGTGCATTGTAACGCATGCACACACACACACACGCCCATCACGCAGAGATCACACGCGCAGAGTAGCGCAGAGATGTATTGTCAACACTGTTCTGTGATTTATCAATAAAATAGCTTAACTGAAAAGTTCTAGCATATATTTCTTGATAACTAAAACTCACAGCTTCACTATTAGAAGAGAGACACTGGCAGGTAGAATTAATTCACACGCAATGGCCCTCTCACTACTAATGCATTCATATACTAAATGTAATATAAGCTTTATTGTGCCAATTTATCTGTGTCTGATTCAGAACAAGCAGAAATCTGTGAGAAATGTAACGACCAAATGACAAAAGAACTGATACAAAAGCGGTTATGTAGGAGCAATAACCATATGGGCAGCGCTGTCATATGCCACAGCTGTCCTGTGCACAAGAAGACCCGTGTTCACGTCGACTCAACTTTCATCACATAAATGTTGACTTTAAAACATCTAAAGTCATTCAACCCATAGACCCTCCCCTTAAAGAAATCAGGACGGATGTGGTTGAAAGTGGACAAAAGAGACGGATTAAAACACCAGGTGTAAACGGGAATGTCTCCCTCGTCTACGTGTGATCCGATCAACACATCTTAACGCCAGCTGTAAACAGGGCCAGAGTTTTTGTGTACTGATTTAGCAGTTCTGTTGTTCTTGTAAAGCATCTGACACTGAGTCTTTGTTTGTTTCAGGTGGAGGAACACAACGGCCACATATTCAAGTCCACTCAATACAGTATTCCCACCTACTGCGAGTACTGCTCCTCCCTCATCTGGATGATGGACAAGGCGTGTGTCTGCAAACGTGAGTTTCATGTCTGAGTCAAAGCGGGCCTGAACTCAATTTAACATAATCCGATTGATCACCAACAAACCCATGGCCTCTCGGCTCGAACAGAGAACAGGCTTTGTAAAGCAGGATGTTTTCCGCCATCTTACAATGAGAGAGGAATGCTGACTTGAATTGAGTTTATTTTAGGTGGCTGTGCTTTTTGAAAAAAAAAAAGAAATCCGTGCCGTATGTGGAAAATGAGAATGAATGAGATGTCTGTGTCTTGTGTAGTTTGCCGCTATGCCTGTCACAGAAAGTGCTGTCAGAAGATGACCACCAAATGCAGCAAGAAGGTAAGGATTTTTTTCTGATAAGTGCGTTCATGTGATCGGGACGGATGCGTCACTGACTTTCTTTCTTTCTCTGTGCAGTATGACCCTGAACTTTCCTCAAGGCAGTTTGGCGTGGAGTTGTCCCGTCTGACCAACGACGAGCGAACGGTGCCTTTGGTGGCGGAGAAACTCATCAATTACATTGAAATGCATGGCCTGTACACCGAAGGGATCTACAGGAAGTCTGGATCCACCAATAAGATTAAGGAGCTGAAGCAGGGTCTGGACACAGGTATGACACATGACAATGCAGTGATTTCTAGCCATGTTTAAGTCCAGCTCAAGTCATAAAGTACTGTGCAAAAGGTCGACCGACGGTGGATTTTACAGATGGCCGATAACCGATTAATCAACCAATAGTTTTAAACATGGATGCTAAATGAAAACAAACACATATAATAGTGCTGAACTTTATTAAAAACATTTAAAACGGCACTAAATCATGAAAATGTACTGTATTTTTTAAATATAAGAAAACATTTTATATACGAATTATACCTGGTTCATTCATGTTAGTTCATAGTGCATTAAAGGTGCAGTGTGTAGTATTTATGAGGATCTATTGGCAGACTGCAATATACTACGGTTTTATGGGGGGGTGTTGGTGAGAATAGTGGTGAGAATTTGCAACCTCACCACTAGATGCCGCTAAAATTTACACACTGCACCTTTAATTAGTGTTATGGAATAAAACTTAAAAATCAAAAAATGTATTGACGTCACTTTCCCGCCGGACTGAGTGGCAAAAGAGCTGTTGCACGACTCGATTGTGAAGTTTGACTCGATAGTGTTCCTTACAACTTACCAAAGATCCAGTGATCCATGGATATTGACGTGCTTTCTGACATTTATATGAGCCTGATTTCGACACCGGGAAATAATTCGAAATTCATTTTTATAAATAAATTATAGGTAGGTCTAAATCTGGGTGATCACTCATATCAATGTTATACATATCATATCGTCCAGCCCTAAAACTTGTATAGTTTTTGTCAGTGTTTATTAAAAAAAACATCCAGTTATGCAGAATATAAGATGGTAAATATTTAAGGCAGCGGCTATTTACACTTAGTGAAAATAACATATTTTCTTAGCAATGAAGACGTTAAAATGCGTGTTTTTTTCAACTTGTGTGGCCCAACCAGGCATTGTTAGGCTGAGCTAGTGCGAATAGCACGTGCCGACAAGACTATTTGCACTTGGTGTGAATAGACACTCTGAATATATAATTAATGAGTCGTCAATATAATATATAACAACACAATATATAAGGTATGAATTTACCCCAAAATTCACATTTCTCTGCCTGGAGTCCAGTTGTTTTCCATTTTCTAGGAATCCATTTGCTTCTCTTTTCTGTAGCGTTCGGCAGTCTGTAAAAATATACCTCAGATTTCTTGTCGAATCTTTTTGAACAGTCAATCTCACAGCGCTTTCATGTTTTCGATGTGTTTGGTGTGTTTTTCGCATTGAAAACCAATGCTGCCACTCAGTGGGTATAACCGCGTGACCCCGGCTGATGGTGACATCACGTACCCTCTGTTAGTAAATGTTGAAATTAACAATGAACAACAATACTTTGTTACAGATTTATTTATTTTTTTCTTTTTTAAGTGTTGCCATTTCATCTAAATCCAAAGAGTCATGCTTATAGATGGACATCTTTAAATATCTACACAAACGCCACAGCTTTGAAATTAGACACATTTGTATATTGCATGTACAGGTCCTTCTAAAAAAATTAGCATATTGTGATAAAGTTCATTATTTTCAATAATGTAATGATAAAAATTTAACTTTCAAATATTTTAGATTCATTGCACACCAACTGTAATATGTCTGGTCTTTTATTGTTTTAATACTGATGATTTTGGCATACAGCTCATGAAAACCCTAATATGCTATCTAAAAAAATAAGCTATTGGTGCCGATTAATCTGCAAAACCATTCAATCGACTCATAGACTCTATACTGTGCTATTAAACCTATGAGTTATATAATGAACTACGCTTAGGTAAAATTTCTTATGCAGTTTTACAGGGATAAACAGAAAAATAATGAGTTCCGTTCTGCTGTAGAGCAGCTCTAAAAAGACAATAGTGTCATTGTTGAGCTGAAGTCAGTTCACTGTTGATTCGCTTCTGTTCAAAAACTGTGTAGAGTTCATAAGTTCAGCTGTAAATCATCTCTACAGAAAACACTGAAGTCATCAGATCAGTTCAGCTCTCATCCAATAGTGTCAGTGCAGTCGAAACAGGGCTGCACTGGGGCTAAAATTCGGCCCTGGACAAACGCAGCCCATCCGGCCCATGAGTTCCCCTGTGATTTTTTTTTTTGCTGAGCCTTAAATTCGAGTACAATTAGGACAGGGACAAATAATGATGGATATTATTGAATTTACTGCAAATGCAGTTAACAAATGTAATATTGCACTTTTGTCACACAGAAATGCACTTGACTTGTCTGGCTATCACCAGACAGAGCTCAATTTAAGATTGAACATTAGTCTGGAGAGTCTGCTCTTTATTCTTTCTTTTTTTTTGTACAAGCTCTGTATTTTCTACTGCACAAGAGGCGTGATCAACGAGCATAGTTCAAATGACTCAATTGGATAGTCCTTCAGCCAATCAGACCACAAGAGGCATGATCAACGGGCAACGACCCATCGCTCCTTTATCTGTCATCGTGTTAAACCCACCAATAGCGATCCAGGTGGATAAGCCAGTCTGTGATTGGTTCCCGCAAAAGTGTAACAGAAGCAGGATAAAAGTATGTACAGGTTTCCAGACTGAAGGGCGAAATCAAATCGCCTGTAGATCAGTCTGGGTTTACCCAGTCTAGCACTTGACAGTAAAGCACTGATTTTGAGCTGGGATGCATTAAATTCAATTTACTGCTTTTAAATCCTGTCATCATTTACACACCCTCAAGTTGATCCAAACCTGTTGGACTCGCTCTCTTCCGTGAAACACAAAAGAAGATATTTTAAAAGAATGTTGGCAACCAAAACCATTTTTGTTAGGCAACCATTGAATATTGTATGGACAAAAAAACAGACTCAAATGATTTTCTTTCATGCTACACAGAAAGAAAGTCATTCAGGTTTGGAACGACTTAAGAGTGAGAAAACAATCACTTTTTTTGGGGTTGAACTACCTCTTTAAAAACAATCATATTTTAGAGTTAACACCTGATTTATGTAAGACACGATATCTATCTTTGGTGAGGCTCTCATTGAAATAACATTAATTAAATTTGAACTATTAAAAAGTTCATAAAACATTTAAAGAGAAAAATTATCCTTTAAATTGAATGTATAGTTTTTAACTGTAAGATCATGCAGTCACAGGTAAAGCCATGCCCCTCATTGGTATAAGGTTTCTAACATGTATGCCTAGAAAATACGATAACAGCCTCTATAAAAGTGATTTATATTGCGCAATATTTAATGTTTAACTTTTTAATAAAGCAGTTCTGTCAAAACACCATATTTCTAAGTAGCTGCAGGTAAATTATAAAGGTGTGGTGGAGCTAGATTGACAAGTTTGCAGTGTTGGGGTAACTCATCACAAGTAACTCAGGTTACATGATCAGATTACTTTTTCAAGTAACTAGTAAAGTAATACATTACTTTTAAAATTTACAACAAAATATGAGTTACTTTTTCAAATAAGTAACGCAAGTTACTTTGTTTTCCCATTTATTGACTGACCCAATATTGAGATAAATCGTAAGTGTGGAGTCGTTGTGTATAAACATGATGGTGATTGTAGTTTAAGCGTGCATTTACTAATCTCATTTGCATAAAAAAAAACTTTTAAGTACTCCTCAAAATTAATAAAATCTGTGAAATGCAAAATCAGAATACTAGGCAAACCTCCAACAATTAAATATTTTAAATAAATCAAATATTTGTATGCATTCAATCTCACTTGTCTTGCTTTTGACCTTTAATGATTCAGTTACAGTTACCATACGCAAATAATACTTTAGATTGTTTTTTTTTTTTTACTTTTTTGTTATATAAAAAAACAAGCCCAGTCCAGGTGAAAAAACGTAGCGCAAAAGTAATGCAATGCATTACTTTTCGTAAAAAGTAACTAGGTAACGCAATAAGTTACTTTTTAAGGGAGTAACGCAATATTGCATACCTGTCAAGTATCCCAATTTGGCCGGGAAAGTCCCATATTTTACACTTCTTTCCCGCCATCCTCCCATATTCGTATTTTTCCATAAATCTCCCGTATTTTAACCTGCGTTATTAACAAAATAATAATACCGGAGTAAAAAAACAAAAAAAAAACATTTCCAATCTGAGCTCTGTAACTAGCCTCGCGATAACTGCCATCTGCAGTAGCCTTCAGGTGGCCGTTGTCGCGAGGTTATAGTGTGTGAGGTCAGATGACGACGAGTGACAACGCGGGAAAAAAACAGAACAGAGACGGATGATGGACGTAACTAACGATAGAGACGGAAGGCACTCTTGCCAATAAACCCAAACCCTCGTGTAAATACCGAGATCATTGGGACAGCGATTTAATTTTTTGAAGAGGAGCAGGTGGGGGACAGTCACGCGTTTTGTAAGTTTTGTAACTGCGCCTTCATTATGTGCGACAGCGGAAGATCTTTTAAAGTGACAGTATTCACTTATAATGACAATGTAAAGAACAAAACTAATTGCTCACTAAATATGCTCTGCTCTTGAGTAAATAACTTCAGTATCTTTAATAAGGTTTAATCTATATATAATTCATAACTTATGCAGTCCAAACTGATAACAATTTATGTATATTTCCCACTTCTTAAGTTGTCATACAGGTAGGAAGAGGTACAAATAAAATGTATTATTATTATTAGTATGGGTTTATGTGAGGATTTACATAAACCAATACTAACCCATAAACCCATACCCCCCCCCCCCCCCCCTCCCAGATTTTTGATACCCAAAAGATGATATGATATTGTAATGCATTACTTACAACTTTCCCCAACACTGGTTGTGTGTATTGCCGGTTTCCAGTTTACCTCGTCATGGTCGCGGTCCCAAAGCACACGACTGTATAAAACACAAATCAGAGTCAAAGTGCCGTTCATCACTTTATAGAGCAGCAGAATAGCAGCACACGTTCGTCAGAAAAAAAGAAAAAAAAAGCCTAATATGGAGGAGGGGAATCCTCACCAGTCTTGCCCTGAGTCAAATCATTACAGAATATTTAGTTAGTAATAATAATGCTGAATTTTAATATTACTAACTCTCTATCGTATCTGTATCTACAGTGTAATATCTCTTATTTTCTTCCCTCAGATGTAAACGGCATGAATCTGGACGACTACAATATAAATGTCATTGGCAGTGTTTTCAAGCAGTGGTTACGCGACTTGCCTAATCCTCTGATGACCTTTGAACTCTATGAGGAGTTCCTGCGGGCCATGGGTGAGCAGATTATTGCTTTAGCATTCACATTCATATAGCGAATACAGATTTAGTGTCCGGTTTGCTTCTCCTTGTTCTTTTGTTTTGGGACACATTAAAGTCAGTACTAGTGGACAATGCAGCACATGATCATTTATTTTAATTTATTAATTATTTAAATTTTTGTTTTGTTTTGGCACATTCAATTCGATTCTAGTGGACAATGCAGCACATGATCATTTATTTTAATTTATTAATTATTTAAATTTTTGTTTTGTTTTGGCACATTCAATTCGATTCTAGTGGACAATGTAGCATATGATCATTTATTTTGATATGGACACATCAAAATAATTTACCACATTGTCCACTAGTACTGATTTTAATGTGTGCCAAAACAAACAATAAATAAATAAACCATTAGTACTGATTTATTCGATTTTGTTTTGCTTTTATTTGTTGTTTTGTTTCTGCATAGATTAAAATCATCCCCGGGTCACTTAGCCATTTCACTTTTCGTAGTATAAAAATGTGAGATTTTATCGATGATGCTGTCAAATTATAACAAAATCAAAAATCCCTAAAGTTGTGTTTACATAGTTTCTCAATTAACTACCTTTAGGTTTTGGACTCAAGGTGGTTTTGAAATAGATGATAAATCAATAAACCAATAAATAATAAAATAATATCGAACGCTTCACAATTTTAAATGTATAGATTTGTGTACGTTTTATATATCCGTCCACAGATGCTTTAGATAAACTGGACATTTATAGAGGCATAATGTTTGAACACAGATGGTAATGTCTTCTCAGGTCTCCAGGACAAAAAGGAAGTGATTCGAGGGGTTTACTCTGTAATCGACCAGCTCAGCAGAACTCATCTCAACACGCTGGAGCGCCTTATTTTCCATTTGGTCAGGTGAGAAACCACCAAAAGTAATGTTTTTAACTATTACACCCTGATGAGACACGGTAGTCTCGGTTGTGTTTGTATAGCCCCGCCCACAGCCAAATCTCAGTGGCCTAAAATCCCACGGCACATAGCAGCATAGATATCCATAATAAGGACTAGATATCTTACGGCGGAGTCACCCTCGTCATCACCAGCGACCATCTTGTCACAGGCAAGCTTTCTGTCGGGCTCTGTGGAACCTGATTTAAGATGAGTGATCTGTATGAACATAAATACTCTTATCTCGCTGAAATCTTGACGGATTTACAAATGGTTTGGTTTCTTACAAACGTTATTAACATGGCTACAAATCTGGATGCTTTAACACACTGAAATTGCAGCTTTTCGTTTCGATAAACGACTTAATCGTGCAGCTTGTGTATAACTTACATGCACGTTATCAAGGGGGCTGAGACCCAATCGAGCTGTTCAATTATATAGGTTTTATTGACTCCAATAATGATTTTATGACAACCAATCTTTTGTCTAGTTAAAATAAACTTAGTTTGCATGTTTTTTTTGTATAATTAAAAAAAAAAAAAATATATATATATATATATATATATATATATATATATATATATATATATATATATATATATATATATATTATAATAGTGATATTCTTATTCTTAGTGATATTCTTAGTGATATATATATATATATATATATAGCTAGCTCTGGAAAAAAATTCAGAGCTGTATATGTGTATAAATATATATAATTTCTCATGGTACACAGTTTTAGTAGCCTATATATTGATTTAACATAAATACCGTGTGTGTATGTATATTCATTGCACCTATCTGTTCTGTTCAATGTTACTTTCATATTTAAGTCCATGGTTATAATTATTCATAAGTATGTAGTGTCATAACTACATCTCTGACATTTATAACAAACAAAACAGTTTGAAAATCGGTTGAAAATTGAGCAAGTTATGGTTATTTAAAAGTACATGCACCATTAAAACACACTGTTACGAGTGAGCGAGCTGCCTGTGACAAGATGGCCGCAAGTTGCGGACGGCGACCTCCATTGGCCAACAGCGCGCACGAGACATCTAGCCTTTTTATGGATATCTATGCATAGCAGACTACAGATCAAATATGTTCTCTCACTTTTTGTGCAGAATGTTGACTTTCAGTGCTGAAAATGTCAATTGTGTTTGTGTTGTTTGAGCAGAGCCTTTTTTAGGCATAGGTGGTCACCTAGAGCGCTATCAGTGTGGGAGGGGTGCCAATGAGCGCATACCTGGCACTAGATTTTTGTGTGTGAAGGCTGTTATTGCCCCACTAGCAGAGGTGGACAGTAACTAAGCACATTTACTTGAGTACACTTTTTGAGTATCTGTAGATTACTCAAGTATTATTTTTTCTGGAAATGTATGACTTTAACTTCACTACATTTGAAAGACAAATATTGCACTTTTTACTCCACTACATTTCTATCAAGTAGGGATGCACCGGTTGACCGGCCCAAAATCGGAACCGGATGGTTTTCGCTTCTAGCGCGCGACCGGCAACCGGACGTTTTTTTTTTCTTCTTTCCGCCGATTTTTCCAGAAGTGCGCCCGCTTGCACAATCCACATACACTTATATTGTAATCATATGCGAACATGTCACTTGTGTGGAAGTGTTTTGCAATATGCGAGCAGGACTGGAAATGCAGAGCTACCTGTCTGAAGCACAGATACCAAGAAGCGAACAGCCGTTGGTGTGCTGGCACACAAATACGATAAGAGCCGCTTTCCTGCACTTATTCAATTTAATTATTTATTTTAATTTAACTGGTAAAGACTTTTTTTTCTTTAAACTGAATTTAATTTTTAAGTAAATTCTTAGTTTGGATCGTTGAATGTGTGTTGATTGTGTTGTTTGGATTGCAGAATATGCATATGTTAAAGTTAGTAATGTTAATTTTTAAATAGGTTCAACCTAATTTAATTTCCTATTACTTTCAGATTGCAAACTTGTTTTAATTGGCCAAAAGCCAAAATTGGCCTATTAAATACCAAATAAACATCTTGTTCATGTATACTTTCTTTCTTTATTGTTTGTTCCTTAAAATTAAATCGGTATCGGAATCGGCCATGTAAAATCATGATCAGTGCATCTCTACTATCAAGATCCTGGAAGTAAAAAGTCGTTTCTGTCGCAGCTTTGAAAGTCAGTGGATGATTTTTTTCTTCTTTAAAAGGTGTTTGGGTTTTTGCAGAAAGCCTTTCAGGAATCACTCTTGTAGGGTCATGTGAAGTTTAATGATTTCACAGCATTTTTGAACACTTTGGCTGGTCTAGTAGATACTTCTTGTTTTAAGAAGTGTTAGATGTTTGGAAAAGAAAAAAGACAAAGGCATTTTTTTGCAGTGTAGAAACATCCCTGGTTCTGAGCCTTCTTTCTGCCGCCTACAGGATTGCTTTGCAGGAGGAAACGAACCGTATGTCTGCTAATGCGCTGGCTATCGTATTCGCTCCCTGTATCCTGCGCTGCCCTGACACTATCGACCCTCTGCGGAGCGTTCAGGACATCGGGAAAACCACAGCGTAATGGACAGCTCTTACTTACTTACTAGCTTAGTGCTGATACTAACATTTTACAATACTAGTACATTGACAGCGTTAAAAGCATTGATTTTTGCCATAACACACTGGGTTTTTTTAAAGGTGTGTCGAGCTGATCATTTGCGAGCAGATGAATAAGTACAAGGCCAGGCTGAAGGACATCAACACTCTGGAGTTTGCTGAGAACAAAGCCAAGAGCCGACTAACGTTCATCCGCAGGTCCATGGTAAGAGTTGAGTCTTTTTCATATTTCTATAGACGTCCAAATAACCCAGATGTCTTAAAACCACAGGAAGCAGGACATGTTTCTGGATCAACATCCTAGAGTATTCTTATCTAGCCTTTTTTTGCCCTCTTACTTTAGATTGTTAATGATTAGTTTGTTTGACAGGGATAACCAATAAATGATGTTGCTCCAGGAAGCAGGACAGTCCTACAAGTGTTGGTCTTGGAACAACATTCTTATCACAATCATATGCCTAACTTTATACCAACCCTACCCCAAAAATCAGAGAGAAATGACAGGTTGATGCATTGGATCTCCAACCCCAGTTATATGTTTAACTCTAACACTAAATCTAAAATCTCAATCTTCCTCCTGATGTTTGTAACAGTGATTGTTTATTGACCTTTAAAACGCGTCTTAAGACGTATCTTTTTATACAGGCTTTTTTATAATGTGTTTTATTGAGTCTTGACTGCACTTTTTCTGTATATGCGGAGTGTTTGTTGTGTGTTTGTGTAGTGATCTGTATTTTTATTGTGAGGTGACCTTGGGTGTCATGAAAGGCGCCATTAAATAAAATGCATTATTATTATTATTACTAAACACCGTCATGATAACCCACATGAAAATTTAAACATGCAATGTCCATAATGTACATAACTGATTAGAAAAAAAGGACAGTTATTTCAAAGAAAATACACCAAATGTGAAGTGTCATGCAGGGAATTCTGGGAATGTCAATTTACGTTTTTTCACTGTAAATCGCACAACGACTTGTTCTTTTTCACTTCCAAAAATGGTAAATTTAACGGTATTTCACTGTAAAATAACATTAAATGCAAGGTCAGATCTATTACAGTTATATAGTACGGACACTTTCTGTTAACCAGTTGACTGTTTTAACCGTAGCATTTTTACAGTCTTTTACCGTTAAAATCACGATCATTTATTACAGTGTAGAGACACTTAAAAAACACTGCAGCGTGTAATTGGCCATCTTAGCAACATGAAAAGCAATACCTTTGTTCAATGGATTATGGCTATTTATACTACAGGGCCGTTGAATGCTTAAATCTGATTGGCTGATGAACGTTCTGTGGTGTGCAATTATTTTCTGGGAAACGCACAGCGAACTTAGTTCCAGGTAGCTCTCTTGACCGCATTACAGTTCCATATCACTTCTCATAGTTAACTGTAATAACGGAAATTATAGGACAAAAAAAAAAAACATAAAGCAACTTAAAGGCTTCACTTTTTTTTCACTAGCAAGGTAATAACCGCGCTGTTAGAGACGCACAGGTATAACCTAACTCACACAAGCTCTCTCTCTCTCTCTCTCTCTCTCTCTCTCTCTCTCTCTCTCTCTCTCTCTCTCTCTCTCTCTCTCTGTCTCTCTCTCTCTCTCTCTCTCTCTCTCTCTCTCTCTCTCTCTCTCTCTCTCTCTCTCTCTCTCTCTCTCTCTCTCTCTCTTCAATTCAATTCAAGATTGCTTTATTGGCATGAATGTAAAAATACAATATTGCCAAAGCGAATTACATAAATAATAATACACATTGACATAAATAATAATAATTGATAGTAATAAGAAAGAAAATATTACAACACCGTATAACATAACTTGACCTTAAATAACCGGTGTAACAAATTAGAACATTTGATACCACAGTGTTTTAACATATACACACAATCACACATTCAGGGGGTCACTGTGGTGGACAGTAGGGACACACACTGAGGTCAGATGCATTACACACATTACACACACACTCACCTGCTGTCTCTCAGGCTGTGACACGCACACACGTATCTCGCAGCCAGTGCCGCTGTCTGTCCCTCTCCTAGTATTATATTTATTTGTTCTATTTCAGTCATGGCTGTAAAGTTATTTATTAATGTACTAAATTTATTAAAGTAGAGGTCTCTTATAGAAATGTATTTGTGACAGTGAAGGAGGAAGTGTGTCTCTGTCTCAATGTCTCCTCTCCTACAGTGAACACACACCCTTTGCTCTCTGGGTAACCAGCTCTTTCTGTGTCTGCCCGTCTCGATGGCCAGACTGTGCTCACTGAGCCTGTACTTGGTCAGGATCCATCTCTGCTTTGTGTCTCTGACACTCTGGAGATATTTTTCCAATTCATAATTTAATTTTAGAGTTTGATAAAATTGTAATTTACTTTGTGTTTTAGTTTCCTGATCCCAATGTTCCAGATATGTATTCTTCAATTGTTTGGTAATTTGGTTTGTTCTGATGTGAGTGTGAGAAGCAGTGCTGGTCTGAGACTGGTGTGTGTTAGTAGAGTTAGTCTGGTTAGTAAGTCTCAGGACCAGCTGACTGAGGGGACTTTTTTCGGGGTTCAGTTCTTGGGTTTGTAACGCTTTTAAATGTAGCGATTCTGTGGGACTTGATTTAAGGTGCATCCAGAATTCTCTCTCTCTCTCTCTCTCTCTCTCTCTCTCTCTCTCTCTCTCTCTCTCTCTCTCTCTCCTCTCTCTCTCTCTCTCTCTCTCTCTCTATCTCTCTCTCTCTCTCTCTCTCTCTCTCTCTCTCTCTCTCTCTCGCCCTTTATAATAACTTCATTAATAACTGCAGTAGAATGCTATCAACAGCTCAAGCCTTCTTTACCAGCTCAAAAATGGCGTTTCGGACGTAGCAAAAGAGCCGTTGGATGAGACGCAGAAGAAATAGTCCTACTCACAAAAGCAATTTAAGTACAAAAACCGGACGAATCCCTTTAAATATGTAATCGGATCGATGTCTTGAGGTGTGGTAACCGTAGTATAAGCGGAATAATTGACTCCGAGCCGTTGCATTATTAGAAAAATAATGCACAACCGAGGTGCGGTCACGATGCGAAGCGGAGTTATTATTCCTTACATATCCTCAAAAGCACAAAAGATTGTACTAAAACAACATGTACTAAAAAAAAAATATGTACCTCTAAAACAGGGGTTTTCAAACTTTATGATGCCAAGGACCCCCAAATATGATGCACCTTTATGAGGGACCTTCTTTTCGGGTCCCCGGACCCCAGTTTGAAAACATCTGCTCTAGACTCTCATGTCAATCCCAGGACCGTCACTGGTGCTAAAGAATTAGATGTTGTTCCAGGATCATGTCCTGCTTGTGTAAATCACCCACGTGAGCTCTGTCTTGACACTAACCCCGTCTCTCCTCTCCCTCCCCTTTCCTCTCTAATCCAGAAACCCGTAATAATCGCTGTTAGATTTATGAGCATAACCCGCAGTGCTGCGGCGGTAGGTATTTACTGTGTGTGTACTCTGTTACCGTAAGTCCCAGCACTGTGGGGTCCGTCTGTCTACATTATCACGACATGCAGACGCATTTGTGTTGCACTCACTCCATTTTACACTCTTTTTACTTGCTTTCTCTGGTAATGAGCAGTCGAATTCATTCAGAAAGGTAAAAGCTTTGGGCTGAAGTGAGTGTGTTGTCCATCCAGGCTCCAAAATGAACATCATTAACCAAACGGGAATTTGCTTTTGGAAATCAATCTTACCAATGACCAATCATAGTGTAAGAATGTTTGACTCTTGCTGATATGATGATAACGATAACAAACAGCCTAATGAATCATTTGTTCTTGGGACAGAAGCGTTCATTTTGGACCCTGTGTCTGTAGTCTGAAAGAGAGTCTCTAGAATGAAACTAGGGTTGGGTACTGAAACCCGGTGCAAATATCGCACCGCTTTCTATATAACCGGTATGTACCAGACCGAATCAGAACGCAGATTTTGGTTCCTCATGTCGGTGCCGCCCACTTAAATCCAAACGTGCTTTCGGGCTTTGGCCGGCGCTGATCCAGAGACAAACGTGCTCAGCGCTCATCACCACGATTCAGTGTTTTCAACCACATTATGTTCATTTTAGGTTTCAGAACTTTAAATGCACATAAACACTTGCAAAAAACACACACTGATGTCTATAAAAGCGGCAATAACAATCCTTTCAGACAGTTATAATTTGACTACATGTCTTATTCATATCAGATACACATTTTATAAGTAACTATATAGTTTACTCTTCTCTCACTTCACTGGTCACTTACTTTCATGTGTTTCGTGAGACGTGATTTAAATCCGACAGATCCGATTCTCTTAGGCGCAAACTTAACATGGTGGCACCCATCGCGCATTATAGATCAACTAACATGATCATTATGAGAACGCATTCACTTACACATATTTGAAAATCAGAATACCAGATAGTTCATGATATAGTTAACAAAAAAAAAATACATCTGGGATTGGCCTACAGCGCTATTGTGGCTGCAGCGTGTCACGTGAGAAGCATGACACATGGAAACAATAAGGCGATGCGTTCTAAAATATTTAGTCAGATAATATGGTCATATTTTAGCAAAATAAAGCTGAACCTTCAAGATGGTAAAATATTTTTTTTAATAAAAAGCCATTCTTTAATGTCATCCACCTCTCTCCTTATCGAAAAAACCCAGACGATACCCAACCCTAAATGAAACTGCCAAACGCTTTCTGCAATCATAGCTAATAGCAAAACTTCTTTACATCTTCGTATAAGCTCGAGCGCTGCCAATCATTGGTGTGTGTTGTTGCATTTGACAGAGTAAGAGCCAGATACACAGGGTGAAGTATCACACACCATCGCCTCCAGTGAGTCCCCGCTCCCCAATCGTCCCGGAGCTGATGCAGGAGAGCGGAGACGAGGACGAGAGAAAAGCCAGCAAAGAGCCGGACGTCTCGGAGCAGCAGCAGGTGGCCATGCAGCAGGAAGAGAAAGTGCTGACCGAACAAATCGAGAGTCTGCAGAAAGAGAAGTAAGAGTCGCTTAAGATCTGGGACCATTTTTGTGATTTCCGCCTGGATTTGGCCTACCCAAATTGAAAAGCTTCCCATACACACATGCAGTGGTCTAAGTTCAAGATTTTGGTGTCATTTGGTTTTCAGGAAACCCTTTAAAGTTACATAAAACATTGCTAAAAGTGATAAACAAACATGTAAGTATAGGTTGTCTGAGCTGTAATAACCCCCCAAAAAATGTAGCAAAATATTACAGCTTAGACAACCTACATTTACATGTTTATCACTTTTAGCAGTGTTTTATGTAACTTCAAAGGGTTTCCTGTAAAATAACACCAACATTTTGAACCTAGACCACTGTATGTGTGTATGGGAGGCTTTTCAATTTGGGTAGGCCAAATCCAGGCGGAAATGGTACCAGAGCAATTTAGTGTAAATACATTACTTGGTCTAAAACAAATGCCAAAGTGATGCATATCTCCAGAAAGTAGAGACCCTAAGCTTTCAAATGGTACCTCATATGAGGTCAGAGCTCCTCCACAGACATTTAAAATGGAAAATATATACATGATGATGTTAGCGTCTCTCATTGGTCGCATGAACTTGGATATTGAGGGTGAATAGCATATCATCATACTATTACGGCATATGAATACCAGGGGTGTAAATAATCAAAGTGTATGGTTCTCCACTTGCACCACGGTTCATCTCAAATCTGACGACGCATCTATAATGTGGTTTGTTGTAATGACGTGTAAAACAGACAGACAGATTTAGGCTAATGTACTTTCTGTCAATGGACACACATTCTGGCTTCCCAATACATTACACCAGCGATGATCAAAAAGTGTGGACAAAACAGTCACTCTTGTATGCGAGTGTGTCTGCTCATGCGCGGCTGGCTCAGTCTTCATGGGGTGCGGCAATGAACACAGACGCATTGCTATTTTTTTTAACTAAACTCATTTAAGCCTTGCCAATTTAAACATTAGAGAGCAAGGTGTGTGTGTGGGGGGGGGGGGGGGGTATAAAAAAAGTATAAAAACCTTTACGTCTATGGAAAGTCCCCCTATGTGTGTGTTTATTTATAGAGCACAAGTTTAACAACCGTGGTTGATCCAAAGTGCTTTACAATACAAAAAAAATGCAACCGTAAGATAAAGAGAAAAGGAGTAGGAAAAAAAAAAACAGTAGTATCAAAAACAATCTAAATGTATATACGTACAATACATTATCAATCAATCAACTTTATTTATATAGCGCTTTTACAATGCCGATTGTTTAAAGCAGCTTCAGTGTCAAACAGGATAATATTGCAACAAAATTAGATTTGGCTGTACAGTCGTACTGGAGAAAACAGTAATGTTATCAGCTTATTTTAATTTATCATAGAGTGACAATGTCGGCAGATCAGTATTATAGTTTATAGAATTACATAAGACATAATTAATTCATTTTATTTGTATATTTAGTTGAATAACTTTAATCATATTTTTAGTGTCCCCAACTGAGCAAGCCAAGCCAAAGGCGACCAAAGGAACCAAAACTCCATCAGGGCGTGATGGAGAAAAATAAACCTTGGAGAAACCAGACTCAGTTGGGGTGCCAGTTCTCCTCTGGCCTATTAACACACCGTGTATGATTATTATTCTGGCAACCTTACTGGTCAGAAATCATATTAGATTTTACAGGAAATTTCTGGGTATCACGCAAGAGACGCGTTTATTTAGGATGGCGCGTCAATTACACTAGAGTATGAATACTTGAAAGATCGGAGTTATTGCGCCGGAGACGGGTTTACATAGAACATAGAACACAGCTACTATAAAGTACATACACAGCATCACTCGAACACTAGGGAGTGAAAAGAAGTCTTAAACTGGATTTAAAAGCATCCAGTGATGAAGAGACCCTGATGTTTAAAGGTAGACGGTTCCAGAGCTTTGAGCTTTGGGGCGACTTCAGAGAAAGCTCGCTCACCTTATGATTTACAGCATGTACAGATAAAAGTAACTGATCACAAGATCTTAGTGACCTAGACGCTGTGTGTGGTGTAATAAGATCACAAATACAATGCGAATTGCATCATGCCCTGTACGCAAAAAAATTGCCAATGGTAGCCAATGCAGAGAGGCAAGGACAGGGGAGATGCAATCCCTTTTCTCAGTTCCTGTTAACAATCTGGCTGCTGAATTTTGGACCATCTGTAACCAAGACATCGTAGATTGAGGTACGCCAGCGTACAGGGAGTTACAATAATCCAATCGAGAGGAAATTATTGCATGAATCACAATTTCAAGATCAATTTCAAGTGTTTTACTTTTCCTATAGATCTAAGTTGAAAAAAGGTGTGTTTGTGTTTGTGAACAAATATAGAGTCTTGCACTTAAACGGACAAATTCACACAAAAAATGTCAACAAGCCCGTCTTGGCGATTATCCTAGCAAGCATAGTAGATTATGTCTGGAGTAAAACATAAACAGCTGAGAAAGTCCATAAAGATGTGTGTTCATGTGTAGTGTGTACTGGATCTGTGCATTATCTCTTAAAGGGAAATACGTTTTTCCTGTTTTTAATGTTAATCAAACCACAAATGGCACAGAAATCACTCTGGACTAAATAGATTTCTTAAGTTCAATAATGATTCATATTTATATAATTTATACAGTGAAGATTATAATATGCAAAGTTGTTTTATATTTTATTAGTTTATTCAATTTCTGTACCTGAAAACTACTGTTAGACACCTAAAAAACCTGCACTGTTTATTTTCTATGCATCATTGCTCTATTATTGTATGCATTTATGCTGTTGTGTATTTTTATTTGACAAATATCCTAATTACCCTGAACACAGCACATCCTGAACTAGGGCTGTCACTTTTTATTAGATATTCGGATATGCATTTGAACATGACATGAAATATCTGTAATCGAACTATAAATAAACGATACGGTTTTTAAAGTGCCATGTAGCGAAATTTTTTGCAGTCGGGTGCGTTTACATGGAGCACTGTAATCGGTTTAAAAGTCCAATCTGAATGAAAATGCTCCATAAACACCTCAATCGGAATAAAAATTGCCCAAACCGAATGAAATTGTAATCGTTTTGAGATGGGTGGGATAAACCTTTTCATGAACCGATCAAACGAAAAATTTCACCATGTAAACGACCTGACCGGATTACTTTTGAGTGTGCTTCCTTAATTATATGACGTGATATACAGCGCGCCTTCGCCACTGAAGAGCGTAGATATTCAAATATATTCAAATACATTGCTTGATATTTGATATCCATTCGAATTGGATTTTTCTCAAAAATGACAGCCCTACCCTGAACCGTACCTAAAACCGTGATGCAAACCGAACCATGAGTCAATTGAACCGTTCCAGCCCTCTTGAATACCTAGAGGATATACTGTGAGTTAGTGTGTGGTAGCCGTAGACAGTGCACTAGTATTCCTTCATGAACGCAGCCATAGCCTGAGATTTGTTTGGTCTCCTCACAGGGAGGAGTTGACCTTTGAGATGCTTGCTCTGGAGCCGCGGGCGTCCGATGATGAGACTCTGGAGTCCGAGGCCTCTATAGGCACAGCAGACAGCTCTGAAAACCTGAACGTGGACTCTGAGGGAGCCACTTCTGACTTCTCTGGTGAGTAACTAGTACGTCACATTGCTAACATAGGCAATATTCGGACGGTAATTGTTTATCATGTGGACGTCTGTAAAAATACATTTGCATGCCAGCTCAGTGATAAAACTCGTGCATTCGGATGCCGATTTACTGACGGTGAAGGAGCGAGTTTTGTGATCATGCGCACCTGGGAACGCCGCTCACGTACACGTACTCACGTAAAAATGTCATTATTTTACATTTTATTTATTTATTTATTTATTTATTGTTTTAATTCTGTAGCACTTTGAGATTTTGTTTAATATAAAGTGCATTACAAATAAAATTATATGCTTGGAATAAAATGTAATTTAAAAAATGTGGAAATGAGCGGAATACTGCAAATTTAACATTAATTAGTCGTAATAATGCCTCATTTCAAATGTTTACATGTATTTTTCTTTCTTTCTCTTTTGAACAGTGATGAAAGATTATTATTGAATTCTTTCCAGCATTTAGGTAATAAAAGTGTAGGCTAGATCTTTAAAATGCATCCAAATTACAGGGAAACGCAACAATACGGTGCTCCACAGGGGTCAAAAAGGATATAAACAGTTAATTTTTAAAACTCAGATGTGGATTCAGACGGCAATTAAATCACCACACGACCTTAATGTTTGTCTAAAAACAGGAGGTAATCGGCCGGGGATTTGTACGCGGGTGGTGGGAGAAAAACTGACATTCTGGATTTAGACAGCAATAAAAATAAAGCACATTATCGTATTTTCCGGACTATAAGTCGCAATTTTTTTTCATTGTTTGGCTGGTCCCGGTCGGGTGCGACTTATATATAAAATGTAATTCATACTGACTGACAAGAATAAACGTGTAGCTACGTCTACAGCCGCGAGAGGGCGCTCTATGCTGCTTCTGTAGCCTACCCCTGAAAAAATTAACTGAAAACAGAAAAAATTGTTAACTGAAATGTTAACTTAAAGACAACAACTGAGAAAGACTGAACACAAACAAAATGCAAATTACAAACTGCATGCAGTAAAATATGCAGCCGAGAACGATTCACACTGGCAGCGTTTGTCTCTCCCTGTGAGTCTCTCCCGGCAGAGCGCTCAATCTGTGGACTCGTTCCTCCAGCTCTGGCCATCTTGCTTTCAGTCCACGATTAGCTTTCTTTGTTTTCTTTACAGTTAAAATAACCTCTGCTTTTCCCCAGTCCCTCACAAGTTTCTCACTCACTTCAAACGGTCTTTCTGCTCCATTATGCACAGTGAGCGGGTGCGCGCTTCTGACCTAATGCGACTCATAGTCCAGTGCGACTTATATGTTTTTTTCCCTCTTCATGACGCAATTTTTGACTGATGCGACTTATCCTCCGGAGTGACTTATAGTCCAGAAAATAGTATATAAATAGCCCCAACTTGCCATTAGAGATTGACTGAATCAGGGTTTCAGACAGTGACTACAATGTTACCCAACTCTCTTTGATTATGCACTGTCGTTTGCACTGTATGAGAAACATCAAATGGCTGACGCTCCAAAAGCGTAACGAAAGTCATTTGAAGTGCAGCCCAATAACCGCGAGCGCACCCAGAGCACATAGAGCGGAGCAGACGCGTTTAAATTCAGCACAGAATTCCTCATCTCTACTATAAACTCATGAGTCAGTGATTTAAACTAGCTCAAAGCCAGATAAAACAACATCGATGCGGAAACAAACAGATGACACTCCACAACTCATGAATATACTATAGTAAAATGAACTGTTTGGGAAGAAATGTTGTATACATTCATATCAAATGCTGTTGTATTAATATAGTCATGTATAAATTAATTATAATATAACTGTAATTATATTCCATTACTCCTCTAAAACATTTAATACATAAATTTGACCTAGAACCACAAAACCATATACAGGTCAATTTTTTAAAATTGAGATCATCATATGAAAGCTGAATAAATAAGCTTTTCATTGATGTATAGTTTGTTAGAATAGGACATTTGGCCGAACTATTTGAAAATCTGGAATCTAAATATTGAGAAAATCTTTTTAAAGTTGTTCAAATGAAGTCTTTAGGGACGCATATTATGAAGTAGCTCATAAAAGCTTTCTTCAAATGGTGTTATTTTCAAATTAAGTTAGAGCAATGGTACTTTAAGTTAGAGGTCTTCACGGGTCCAAAAATTCGCACCCGAACCCGAAGAGACCCGCAATGTTCAACACAGACCCGACCCGGACCCGTCTATTATTTCAAAAACTGGACCCGGACCCGTGCAGATCCGAAAAATGCCAAAAATATATTACCCGGAACCGACATGGACCCGTCTATTATTTGATAGCTGGAACCGAACCCGCCGGGAAGACACAGACGCGACTGGACCCGATTGTCTCATATTACACAATATAACGTTACTGCTGTTAACAAGTTAATGAACAAGCTGCGAAAAATAACTTTGTCTCAGTCAGCCTACCTAACGATATAGCCGTTGTCTCCCTTGTACCTTGATTGTGATGTATTACAATATTCCTCATTAATTGTTCCAAGCATGCTTAATTCACTCATTTCAGCTGTAAAAGACAATTTTATTTCACAGTGACGGATTTATGAGTTAATTCGCATAATAACTTTGACTGTTTGCCCTTTTGAACTAATAACTATTGCTCGTTTAGTGCCATGGCCGCTTGCGTTACCATTATTTATTTGCCATAATCTCTCTAAGTCTGACTAGCAGAACTTTAAGATTAAACAAGACGGTTCATTCATATTATTCATAAGTCATTACAGTCACTGCGGTCTGCGGAAGCTCGGGTCGCCATAGAAACATGACACGCGCTTGAGACTGCACTCGCGCGTCAGCTGGAGCAACCTGAAATATGAGCCTTTTTTTACGCAATTTGAGCATCACAGAAAACATTTATGTGACAGTTCACCTGAGGTCTTGTTGCTGATTTGAAATATATTCTTGAGTACATTATTACCGCGCGCATGCATTAAATCTGCCCGCTTTCTAAACGGCTGAGAGAGCGCGCGCGAGAGAGAGAGAGAGAGAGAGAGAGAGAGAGAGAGAGAGCGCTTGTGTTTTTGTTGTTGTTGTGTATTTCTAAACCTCATTTCCCGGCTCACACTTTTCTTATCCTAATTTAGCAATTTGTAAGTTACACAAAACACACAAGCCGCGCTGACTCTCACGGCCAGGTGTTCTCCCAGTCCGATTGACGTATTACATAGGCTACAACATTAACAGACCAGGGAACCGAAGTAATAGATTAGGACCCGACCCGGACCCGGCTGACCATTTAAAAAATAGACCCGAACCCGTACGGGTCCCGGGTCGGATCCCGGGTCCACGGGTCTCGGGTGCCCCGTGAAGACCTCTACTTTAAGTTGCTGGTGTATATTTTAATGCAATTATTAAAAAGATAATTTGTTCATTCTTCTGAGATTGTCCCCACTTGTGTAAAACCAAACACAATGTAGGAAATCCAACATTTTATAGAAAACACTTATTTCAAAATAAAAGACATGACCACTATAACCAGTAGATGGCGGCAGAGGAGAATATTAGCCATTTCCTGTCATACTATTTTTCACGTTTCACTTTTTGAAATAATATTAAACATTATAAAATCTTAAGGTTTAAAAACAACGTTTTTGTGTAGTGAAGTATGAAGTAGCCAACATGACATGACTGCGTAAACATACACGCCATTTTCTAAAGGCAAGTGTCGTGTTATCTGTACGCATTTTGAGCTATCCGCGTGTATGTCTATGCCGTGTGATTCCGCCAACCTGATCTCACAGAATTAATATTTATAGCCTAATTTTATATTTTGGAGCAACTAACTCCACTCCTATCCTAAACCTACCCACTCTCAACAATATAAAACACGTAACGGGCATATAAATATACTTTCACATGTATTTATTGCAAAAACGGACCAAATAACAGTATAAAGGTATTAACTCATGTTGCATTGTGAAGAACAGAGTTGATATTAATGTTTTAGTCGTTGAAATGATTATCGCGCCCCTTTGTGAACAGAACACACGCACCCGTTAATATTTCTGATTCAAATGATACACGAGACGACAGTTAGAATGACGCGATCGGTCACGAGACACACGAGAGCCAATGGCATTTTACAATCAAAGCTGACGTAATGACGCAATTGGTCACGAGACACACGAGAGCCAATGGCATTTTACAATCAAAGCTGACGTAATGACGCAATTGGTCACGAGACACACGAGAGCCAATGCTGTCAAAGCTGACCTGACGTTTCTTCCAGCGGCAATATTTGAAATTTATTAGTAATCTTTGGCGGATGGACTCGACCTTCTGATCGCTTTTGGGGATTTTCTTCACACAAATCAATCGTTTGGAACACTTGGAGTATTTGTACTTTCTGAATAAATTGTGCCTGCAGTCGTATCTGCCTGTTATAATTTTTAATTATACACAAATGGGTAGGTTTAGGGAAGAGTTTGTTGCGCGTTCAAAATGTGTCTGAATATGTGTGTCCACAAGGTAAATGGATTTATAAACATACTAAACATTTTTTTTTTTTTTTTAAATGTAAAAATGCAGAATGTTTCTTGTGATGGGTAGGTTTAGGGGCTGTGTGTGTGTGTGTGTGTGTGTGTGTGATGGGTAGGTTTAGGGGCTGTGTGTGTGTTTGTGTGTGTGTGATGAGTAGGTTTAGGGGCTGTGTGTGTGTGTGTGTGTGATGGGTAGGTTTAGGGGCTGTGTGTGTGTGTGTGTGATGGGTAGGTTTAGGGGCTGTGTGTGTGTGTGTGTGTGTGTGTGTGTGTGTGTGTGTGTGATGGGTAGGTTTAGGGGCTGTGTGTGTGTGTGATGGGTAGGTTTAGTGTGTGTGTGTGATGGGTAGGTTTAGGGGCTGTGTGTGTGTGTGTGTGTGATGGGTAGGTTTAGGGGCTGTGTGTGTGTGTGTGTGATGGGTAGGTTTAGGGGCTGTGTGTGATGGGTAGGTTTAGGGGCTGTGTGTGTGTGATGGGTGGGTAGGTTTAGGGGCTGTGTGTGTGTGTGTGATGGGTAGGTTTAGGGGCTGTGTGTGTGTGTGATGGGTAGGTTTAGGGGCTGTGTGTGTGTGTGTGATGGGTAGGTTTAGGGGCTTTGTGTGTGTGTGTGTGATGGGTAGGTTTAGGGGTAGGGGCAGTGTAGGGGGGTAGAATGAAGCGGCGTTGATAAACATGCTAAAAAGCGATTATGCATCTTTATAGCACGCCAAAATGGCATACGAATTGTCATACATACGCCATTTCATGAGATCAGTCTGGAAGTAGCTCATAAAAGCTTTCTTCAAATGGTGTTATTTTCAAATGAAGTTAGGAGCACTGGCGCTTTAAGTTGCTGGAGCTATTCCAGCACATCTTTCATTGGTGGTGTTCATTTATATACCATTTTCTTTTGACTCTCAACAGAGCGAGGCCCAGCGCTGACCATCTCGAGGCCCAAGAAGTCTGAGGGGAAGATCAGGCGAGTTCTGCGAAGACAGCCTGAATCCCTGGACTCCATGGATTCCAGTTCTACCATCTCCTCTGTGTCGTCTTCCTACATGCAACCAGCCGCACAAACTCATAAATTACGCTTGCGGTCCAAATTGCCTTCAACCCACTTATATCCATCCAGCCCACCTGACAGCCTGGACCAGCCGGAGCAGGACGAAGAGGAGCGACCGCAGTTCTCCAGCCGAGGAACCTTCAACCCAGAAAAAGGCAAACAGCGTCTGCAGGGCACCAAAAGCTCACCTCAGAGACACCCCGAACCTCCGACGGGCGGGGGGCGGAAAAAAGATCCGGATTTACCGCCCCAGCAGGTCGTAGTGTACGGCAGCAACGAGTTCATGGTATGAAGACCGCGAGATTCATCCACGGAGAAGAGCTCGTCCCTCCCTGCAAAGCTCACTCGAGTTCACGTTTGCTGCATTATAGTCCTTAAGTGCCATGTTGACAGAAAAAGCAGGAGGAGAGAGAGCAGGGCAAAGGGAATGCTGAACCGTTCCGAAACGGAAAGTTCTCCTTTTGATCGGCAGTTCCGTTGTAACTCCGGTCCAAATGTGGGAGACGAAGCCATGAACTCCATGAATTCAAGCTGCTTTAACGTTTACAGTGTAGAACCATGCGAGCAGCTTTCTCTGCCATGTATTTGCCGACCCCCCCAGCCTATTTAATATGTTTTATTTACATGGAATATATAAATCTATATAAATATATTATAGTGTACAAAGCCAGAGCACCAGTGACTGCTGGGTTGTTGAATTCATATATTATATCTTGAATGAGTTGGAGAGAGAAGTGAGGACGTTGTGTGTGAGTGTGTGTCGTATGAGAACCTCTGGATGTGTTTGCGCTGCTTTTTGTGTCATGCTTGGAGGGAAATGATGCCATTAAAGGGACCAAGCTAACTGGTGTTATAACGCCAGAGGATCCCGACGCTGAACGAAGACTCGGACGTCTTCCACAATCACCACACAGTGTATTAAGTCATTACGTCAAGTCGTTTGAATCCATTCAGACTTTCCCATTCCTGTTCTTTTTCTGCCTCAATCAAAGAAAACCAGTGTTAAATCACAAAGCCACAGAGTTGCAAGATTTGATGTTACTTGTTTTTGTTTTTTAAATATAATTAGCGTTATTTTTTCCATAACTCTTAGGATCATTCATGTCCTGCAAACATGAATTACCTCTTGCCAGAAAATGACTTAATATATTACCAAATGGTCTCTTCCGCCTGTATATAAAGTGCGATATGCCGTATTCTTTTTCTAAATATTTAATTATTAAAAAACCTGACTATAATAATCCACAGAAGTGCATTTGGATTCGACATGCCTCTCTTATTCAACTGCTGTTTGTTTGATATTAGCATTTCCATCACTAGTTACTAATTGCGAAATGAACAAAATTGTGCCACCAGCAAAATAGACCATCTCTTATTTCTATGGATTCTGCAACTTTAGGATGAATTATTGTCACCCTCATGTTAAACTGTGATTCTAACATGGGGTGTGAAGGGTTTCTGCATGTGATGGAGTGAGTGTACGTCGATCTCAGAATCAAGACTGTTAATTTATATTCTGTTATTTAGCTGACACTGGTCACGCCGCCTGCAGGATTGAGCAAACAGCCGTCTGGCCTCAGATTTGTCTTCTGTGTTGAACAAATATTTCTTATGAAAGAGAGAGAAAAAAGTCAAGGGTTGTAAAATAAATTACACATTTTGAACAAATGAGAACTGGTTTGTTACATGAAAGACCTGAGACCTGCTGACTTGTTCCGATGAGCTTGAAAGACCGGTTTGTTTCTTCACGTTCAACTCCTCAACTATCACCCCCCCTTTTGACAATATGTGTGAAAATGCACTTTCCAAACTGAAAATAGCTCATGATTGCTTTGGAAGGCAGAACTAAGGTTGGTCTCCTTTTAAACAGACATTCAGCAAAGATTATTGCTGAAATGGAAGTGTAAAATAAGTTTACTGTAAAGCAAATGTACTGTACTATTTTACAAAATAATACTCTAAAATTGCTATAAAATCAAATGTCTAACCAAGTTGTGTTCCAAATTTGAAGTTATCACAAAAATTGAGTTTTTTTATTTAGGCGTAATATCAAAAGTTGCCACCGGTTGACACGTTCAATTTAATTTATGCATTCTCCTGTAACAAATTAATACATTTGTCACAAAATCACTCTTATCACAAAACGGCTGCCAAATATGAAACCTTGTGTCTCAGACCTTTCCAATGATATCTGTTTTGTCATGATTAGAAAGTTTTATTATTAAAAAATGAAACCTTGCCCACTAGTGGGAGGAGCCTGCAAAGGGGCTTAAAAGCAAGGGGGTAATCTAGGCGTGCGTCTCAATCAGCTCGCTAGTTCAGTAGTCAGGGCACTGATCAGAGTGCCAGTCCATTGATTTATGTCCTCATCAGTGCCCTGACTACTGAACTAGGGAGCTGATTGAGATGCACCCTAGCACTCGGGAAGCATACTACCCATGGGGGCGGCCATTGCTAACCAAGCCATCACCTGCTGTTAGCATCCCATTGACTCCCATTCATTTTTGCATCACTTTTACAGTGAATAACTTTACATCTGAGACGTTTAAAGACTCAGTTTGTCCATTGTTTATTTATAAAGAAACACGACAATGTACAAAACGCTCCAGTACCTTGTATCTAGCCCTGTAGAAGCTGTTTTTATAAAAAAAAATAGGCTAACGATTGCGTCATAACCAACGCGACTGTCGCACAGTTGAGAAATTACCGTATAGACAGGAGGAGACGCTCAGAAGCAATCTTTTACTGTCTGAGGCAGTCGGTGGGACGTGGAGACATAAAGTCTGATGAAGACAAGGGAGAAGAATGGGGAGAAGCCCATAGTGAGCCAAAAGCAATGGGATAAAACATTTAAACAACCTGTTTCAGATTTTACTTTCCACAACTACTAGAAGACCTACAGCTGTCAGACAGGTTGCTCACATCACATCTACGTCCTCAAGCTCAGTCTGAGCCTGCGCAGTTCGCTCAGCCATCAGGAAGTGAGAGCTTCTTACTGACCTCACTTTCCGCCGTTGAAGTCTATGGGATCGCTCTGTCCATTTCTTTTACTGTCTATGCTTTAAAGTACCGTTTGATAACGCAATGTCCAATTTCATAATGGTTTTCTCAGGATTAATTTAGAGTGTTTAAGCTTTCAATTTTTGGGGTTAACCAAAAGAGTGCATCCGGTGTGGTGACAAATCAGGTCACCCTCAGAACCGGGTCTCCTTTAGGACCCCAATCAATCCCACTGGATCAAATATATTACTTTATAGGTAACCTCGTAAGTGCCTGATTACAATTTCTACAAAATCTTGCTATGATAAATGCTGTTTGAACTGCATTATAATAAACATTAAAGTGATATTTCACCAAAAATTAAAATTATGATGTTGATCTGCTGACCCCCAGGGCATCCAAGATGTAGGTGTGTTTGTTTCTTCAGGAGAACACAAATGAAGATTTTTAACTCAACCGTTGCTGTATAATGCATGTCAATGGTGTGTATTTCTATTAAAGTGTAAAAAACACACAGACAAACGAATTCATATTAAACCTTGCGGCTCGTGACATAGTGTTGTATTTGAGGTAAAAAAATATATAAATACTGTTGTTTCTCACAGAAACTGATCGTTTCGTGTCTTAAGACATCAATGTGTCGCCACGAGCCTCAGGGTTTAATATGGATTCGTATGTCTGTGTGTTTTTTACTCTCATGCAATATACAGCAACGGTTGAGTTAAAAATCTTCATTTGTGTTCTACTGAAGAAACAAACACACCTACATCTTACCCAGAGGTGTAGTGGTAAAAAAAGAGGTGGGTAAACTATAAATTCTAGGTGACTGCAACGTGGTCACGGCAAGGTGGGTCACTGCCTACCGGTGTATGCAGCCCGATCTCACGGCAATTCATACTAATTATACGAGGTGGCTAATATGAGCACATATGAGAGAACACACTAGAACATATTCACATTAAACAAGCTGGAATCAAAGAATTTTACTTTTGTCTTAAAAAATTACTCAAGCCGACTAATCGATTATCAAAATAGTTGTCAATTACAGTTTTTGCCAATTGCTAATGAGGCGGGTGCAGATTAACGACAGAAGGATGAATTTGGTGCCACATATTTTAAACTCAGTTTCTGTAATTAACAGAAGATAGACACGTTGCACTGTAGTTTCCACAAGTGTTTAGCCTAATGGCTGCCGACATTAACAGACGATTTTGCTAAACTAAAAAAACAATAATAACAACATTTTTCCATTTGAACACAAAATACACTGCATCATTACAGCTTTTTTACAGGGTTTCGACATGCTCTCTACAATAAACCAGCTGCCTGTGATTAATTAATATCACAAAAATGTCCAGAGTGCCTCTTTGTCCACTTGAAAAGTGATTGAAAAGTGTCACAAGCTGATTAAATGTACTACAAATGGATAATTATGTCACTTAGAAAATTGCCGGATATCCATTTTTGAATCTTGGTTGCGTGCCGTTCATGAGTGATTTGTTCATTTTGAACGAATCTTTAATATGACTCGGGACTACCGAGTTGTCTCAGAGAGTGATTCGTTCACTTTGTTTCGACTGCGCATGCGCATTACGCAACATATGGCTTCTGATCGTTCTGATTCTGCATCGACAGGTGAGATCCGAGTCTTTTGTTCTTCCTTTCAGTCCCATAGAGACGGAAAGAGAAAAGATTGGTTCATTTTGCTGAACGAGACTCAAAGATTCGAGTCAGTAAAATGATCCGAACTTCCCACTACTCTCACTGACAGTTGCAGCGCAATATGAAAGACTTCGTCTAACTGTACAACAAACAACCAATGAAAATGAACAATATGAAACTAAAACGACATAAGATTAATTTAAAATGGCTTAGGAACTGTAGGCTATTTAGAGGTGGATAAACGCTATTTCCGAATTTTGGGAGGTGCGTAAACGGCGTTTACGTCCGTTTAGCCTACACTACATCCCTGATCTTACCGCCCTGGGGGTCAGCAGATAAACATCACACTCATTTTTGGGTGAACTATCCCTTTAATGTCTGTATTAGTTAACTAATGTACTAGCATAGCATGCAGCTACCTGAATTAGCCTGGTAGCTTAGTTTATGGACATATTTCATGTAATTGTGTGTTAAATTAGGTGATAAATGAAAAAAAAAAAAACGATTTGTCATGACACCAGTGTATCAATCATATTGTTCAAATTGCCTTTAAAGGTGTAGTGTGTGGATTTTAGCAGCATCTTGTGATGAGGTGAATTGCAGTCAGCGCACATGGAGAAGCTACGGTGGCTGACACAGGACAAAGATGTTTTCTTCTAAAACAGCAGAGATTGACTAGCGCTCTGTGGACAAGTTTGTCCCTTTAGGGCCACCGTAGAAACATGACAGCGCGAAATGGTGACTTCAGTGTAAGGGGATACACGGTGTGTGTAGATAGAAACTCATTCTAAGGTAATAAAAACATAACTATGTTTTCAGTGGAGTAAAGACCTTACACAATGACCCGTAATGTATATTGTATTGCATTTCTGTCAATAGATCCTCATAAATACTACACACTGCACCTTTAATAGGTACCTTATTTAGCGCCTGATTACAATCCTTACAAAACCATGTTATGTAAATGGTTTTTGAACTACATTATAATAAACATTAATGTCTGTATTAGTTAGTTGATGTATTAGCATAGCATACAGATACCTGAATTAGCCTGGTAGCTTAGTTTATTTGCACTTAATAAGCTATTTTTATTATTCAGTAAGTTTATCAAGTGACAAAGTCAAATTTGTTTTATGCGCTACATAGTAACTTTTACATATTTTAAATCAATATGGTTTGTGTATATTTGGTATTGGCTAATCTGATGGTCTATAGGCCCGATTTTGAGGGAGGACCCAATTTGTCAACAGCGGCCTTAGGGAATTGTAATTGTGTTGAGAGCTGTTAAACCTGCCTTACTGCTGCCAAAGGTGTGGAGTTATTCTGATTCGACCAGAGAGATAAAGGGAGTGCCTGATTACCTGTGAATTGCAACAAAAGTGGCAGGTTAAAAAACAACAACACTGTTATCTTCCCTTTTCACGTCTTCAAATAATACCAGGTTATTAAAATCTTACATTGCTGCACGTTTAGTAGTATAACTCTACATCAGAACTCAAGATGTATTAATTTCAAGCGTTGTAAGCAGAGCTTGAGAGCCAAACTAGATCCCTGGCGTGACGTCACGCCTGATCCCAGCGCGCATGTGCAGCGGTCAGGGAGTTGCGCTGGCAGGTACACGGAGCACGAGAACACCTGTGCTTAAAAGCCGCGACACAAAATGTCTGGATTCGATAACAACCCCTTTGCCGAGCCAGTTGATGTCAATCCTTTTCAGGTGAATACCTAATAATGTCTTTTTGGTAATATGTTGACGGATTTGTTTTTCACTGTAGACCTGTACGTTTGTTTGGCTCGGAGTCACTAGAGAAAGGTGAGCGTGACAGGGCTCAGCCAATCAAATCTCACTGTTCGGGTGACAAGCCAATCACCTTCCGATGACGATACAGGAAGCGTTATTTTGTTTTAATGGTTTTAAGTCGTCTTTAAATATAACAACCGAGTTTTGCAGCGGTTTTGAGCATTTTAAAACGTATTATGTCGAGAGTCAGGCTTTTTTCCACAGCTTTGATCCATCACGTCACGCGATAAGGGCACGAAGCCTAACGTTATGCAAAAAAATCCAACAGGTTCTTCTTATTTACCGTGTCGCTATGGCAAGCCGTTTCGACATTAAAATTCATTATCAACAATTCAATTGTCATTTTCTTAATATCAGGAATTTATACTAGTAACAATGGCCATTTTTGATATCAAGAATTAGCCTACATTTCAACTTGTAAAAATAAAATATAGCCTAATTTTTGATATTTGTAATTTCCCTATAATTAAATGCCATTTTAGAGATCTGAAATTGCTCTCCTAATTAATGATAGGCTACCAAAATACATTTTCAGATCAGAGATGCCAAATGTAACTTGAAGCACATTTTCAGATATCAATGATATAATTTTATTAATTTACTTTACAGGAAATTAATTCTTGATATCAATAATTTAATTACCGCTAGTAAAAAATATTAATTTCTGATACAATGAAGGTCATTGTTACTAGGAAGAATTGAGTTCTTGATATCAGTAATTTGTATTTTTACTAGTAAAGTAATTATTGATGTCAAATTATATTTCTACTGGTAAGAATTGCAAAGCTGGGATGTGAAACTGGAATTTCAACTAGTAAGAAGTCAATTATTGATATTGAATTTGAATTATGGCAAGCCGTTATGACTTTTATTCATTAACAGGATATGAATTCTTGATATCAACAATTAGATTTCAACTTATAAAAACTGTAATTCTTGCTGTTTGTATTTTCACTAGTGATCTCTCACCATACGCTGCCATTCAAATTCAGTTGTTGATATGAGGAATTGATTTCTTACTAAACTGAAGAGAAAAAAAAATAAGCAAGATTAACTTTTTCTTTGGCAAGTTTTTGCATGCATTTTTGAAATGCATCTTTTAAGTAAATTTCACATATGAAATTGTCAAATCTACTTAAAATTAAGTAAAATTAACAAAGAAAATAAGTAATTTTATCTTGACCAGTAAAAGGTGTAAAAAGCAGTCATTTCTACTTAGTTGAAGGTCACTTTGCAATACATTTTATCTTCAAAAATATAACCCTGAATTAAACCACACTTTTAAATGTCATTTTGAGTAGAAAATGAACTCCAAATGTCACAAAATGGCAAGTTACTAAACCTAACAACAAAAGCAATGATAAAACCGTGTAAATACAGCTGGAAAACAGCGGAAAATCCACCTTATTAATTATTCATGCCCCAGTGCATGATGGGAACACTAGAATCAGAAATGTAGAGTAGGTTTTCCTTAATTTTATAATGCTGATATTTATGCTTTCCTTTCTTAAATTGAGCACTAATATAGAATGTACTTACTTTTTTTTATTCTTGTGTGAACTAACGTTTTCATGTAGAAATTACATTAGTTTTTTCTGTAGTATTTACTTCACCACAGAATCAGTTTTATCAGTGAAATTCCAGCTTCACATCAGAAATACAATTCTTTCTATTAAAAACCTTTATTTTTGATATCATTAATTATGTGGTTAGTTGTGCAAATGTCTGTTCTTGATATCAGCAATTGAATTGCTACTAGTGACAATGTCAACTTCTTATTCAATGTGATTGTTAGTAAGAGAGATGATGGTATGTGGCACTCCAAAGTACTTTAAAGAATGCCTTGGCTCATGTCCCAAAATTTGTTCATATCATGCAGTGTTTAATAAAGAGGCACGTCACGTTTGTTGTTCCTGACAGGATCCATCAGTGACTCAGGTGACCAACACTGCAGCCGATGGCGTGGGAGAGTTTAACCCGTTTACAGCCGGTGCTCTGGTAAGAGGGACCATTTCCTGCAAATCACCAATCATTCCTCAGGTCCTAGTCCACACATACCTACAGGATCATTTTCCTCTGTCAGTTTGGAACCAAAATTATCCTACTGTATGAAATCCTATTTTGACTTTTATTCAGAATTTGAGTTGATCTTCAAGAAAATTATAATAATATGTATTAATAATGTTAGAAATAGTAAACAGATGGCAAATTATTGCTCTCTCCTAATACAATCAAATTAAAGTCTGAAAATCCCACATTTAGTTGTTTTGAGAAGCAGTGTTAATTTTGACAGAACATTTTGATTTATTCATATTTTAGTCACCTGAATTGTTTCTAATTTTAGTCAACTAAATATCATAAAATTGTATAACTACAGTAGATTAAGTCTCCTAAAATCTAATCAATTTAGTTGAATTGTAATGCATTAATTGAGCATGTACACATTACATAACCGACTGTTACTGAATACGTGAAAAACAGACATTTTGTCATCGTGTTTTTGACATCAGAGCTCAATTTCACTTTTTTGTTTGTTTTTTTTTAAAAACATCTATATATATATTTTTAATGTTGTATTTCTGTTTTAGTTAGATATCAGGTTAAGCTTAAGCTTCAGATAAGCTAAAGTTTATTTTATTTTTTAATTTCAGTTAACATTTATTTAATTTCATGTAATGAATATTTTGTAGTGGTTTTAGTAACTATTATAACCCTGATACTTTATTGAATAATGTGTCAAATACTGTGCTTAGTCTTTCCTCCTGACTATGAATTAAATGGGAATTAAATTAAATAGTTTATTGTGGAACCCAAAACGTATAAATAATGAGTAACTTAATTATAAACAAGCTGAAGATACACCTAGACTCTTATTTTGAAATGTCTGCGCCTCTATTGCAGTTCAGATAAGGAGATAACACCAGAGGCGGACAAAACTTAAGTATTTTTACTTTGAGTAATTTTGTTTTTCAAGTATATGTTCTTTATCAGTGTTCTTCTTTGGAAAACTTTTACTTCACAACATTCAAAAACATAATATTGTAATTTTTACAGCAATACATTTCATATTGAATATCATTTAATACTTAATTACATTAAAAATGTAGTGCTGTATACTTTTACTCAGGTAAAAGTATTCAGATTTACTTGAGTACTAGTAAGAAAGTACAACATTTTTAGTGTAATTAAGTATTAAAAGTTAGAAAACAACCACTGTTCTTCATGAAATGTAGTGCAGTAAAAAGTATGACGTTATATATTATGCGTTGAAATGTAGTGAAGTAAATGTTTTCTAAAGAAAAACACTGATAAAGTATATACTTAAAAATGTACTTGAGTAGAAATTAAAAAATACTCCGCTAGTGTCCGCCTCTGGATAACATATGCATCGCTACAACCGTCTAAACCATATTACTATATAATCATGTCATAAGTGTGTTATTTATTGATTGAGCCAGTAGAAGCTCAACAGCTCCGTGTTTTCCCACTGTTAGATCCGTACGTGTTCGATTCCAGGTTTTTTGGAGTCGACTCCATTCACTTTACATCAAAACATGTTCAGAAATAAGACTAAATAAGGCTTTGTGTTGGGGGGATCCTTAAAATCCCTTCGTTAAAATTTAGCGTGACCGTCCAATTTAGCGGTGACTTGATGAGTGGCTATCAACGTTTCCAGCTGTTGCCGATACCTAATTTTACAGTAAAAATTCCTCGATTCCTGAGCTGGAGTCGACCCTGACTCTGAGACTATTCGAGTTGAGGAATCGACTCTTTTGAAGTTGACTTCCGATCATGTTTGTCTGTTCCCCTTATCGTCCCTCCCTAACATGTTCCTCTCGTTTTAATTCATTGATGAAAATGACAACAGATTTTCCTCATTGTTTTTGTCTTCCAAAACAGTCAATCGTCTTTTTTTCGTCAGTAAAAAAAAGGTTTAACACTGTTGGGAAGTTAATTTCTCTTTCCTGTTTTCATTATTCGATTCATTCAAGATTGGCTCCAATTTATGACAGAAATTCCAATCCAATATATTCATTTAGGGTCTTTTGAGTGTTCTTCACTAAATGTAATCACATTCACAGGCAAAGAGTTTGAAATGCACATTTCTGTCATTTAGGGTGGAAGCACCATCCCCGTGTCCGTCACCTCTCAGCCGGCGGTCCTCCAGGCGACCGTGGAGCCCAGTCCACAAGTTAGTGCAATGTCTATGCAGAACCATAATATCTGTATGCTGATGCAGAAAAGCCACAAGGGGTGTAACGGTACACAGAACTCACAGAAAGCCTGACAGTGTCACTGCTAAATACCCGTTATATTCAATTACAGACGTTGCATCCTTTGATTCCCATGTTTCTCACTGACACGCTCCCAACTCCTTCAGATCGGGGCTTAAAGAAAATCCCAAACTTCCCAGTGGTATTTACGACTTCGTGGTGGCGTTAATGCCTGTTCAACTCGTAAATACGATCTTTACGACATGACTTAAAGGGGGGGGTGAGACACTCAGTTTCAGTCAATCTCATGTCAATCTTGAGTACCTATAGAGTAGTATTGCATCCTTCATATCTCCGAAAAGTCTTTAGTTTTATTATATTTATAAAAGAAATATGGGCTGTACCGAGTCTTTCCGGAAAAAAACGAGCGCCTGGAGGCGTATCGTGTGGGCGGAGCTAAAGAATGACGAGCGCGCACAAAGCGGTGACGTCCTCAAGCGTGGAGAAACCCATGGCTATCGATCTCAGCTAATACAGATAATGATCCAGAATCAGTCGGAGGCTGAAATAAATTGAACAGGAGAAGCAGCAGCAGCAGGACGTCCGTCTCTGTGGTATGGACTGTATTTAGTGGCCTGTCAACATTTGTGTGTGTCTTTACTCGCAGTTTATGAGGACATGATTCGGTTTATGGACTATTGTATGCGACTAAACCTTAGCAGTAGCAAGCAAAACGGTTTTGCACGTCAGACTAGTGTAACGTTATACAGAGAACAACAACGGAGTAACGTTAACCGTTAGCGCATTTGAATGACGAAGCACGCGATCGTGTCGTTTACTGATGTTTACTCACGCGACGATAGCCGACAGCACAGACATCTGAAGCAGTTTTACTCACCGGCTGCTTCCAAAGCAGGACCGAACCTTTATCGCTGGGACCGCTCCGTCAAAAACACACTTCTTTGGTATGATTTGGTGAAGTCCTGACAGCAGTGAACGGTGGATATCCACTTTGCGACGCGACTGAAGCGATGTTGTGAAGCTTCCCGTCATTTCTGCGTTCAAATCGGTTCAAATGCAGCGTATGGAAGTAAAACTGTGCCACTGGATTTTGAATTCTAATTTTTAGCACTGAATTTTTTTACATCGAATTTTTAACACTGAATTTTATTTTGCATCTAAATCAGACTTTGAATTTTAAAAGCCATCGAATTTCTAGCTCTGTTTTTTTTGACTATGACATTTTTTCAATGTTTTAAAAAAATTCAGTGTAAAAAGAAATTCAACGTCTCAAAAAATTCAGTGTAAAAAAATTCAACGTCTCAAAAGATTCAGTGTAAAATAATTCAACGTCTCAAAAAATTCAGTGTAAAATAATTCAACGTCTCAAAAAATTCAGTGTAAAAATATTCAGAGTCAACATCCGGGTAACCAAGGAGAAGCAATCGATCCCTGTATCAAATCATCCAACATCCAGCCAATCATTTACGCTCCATTGGTCATGAGTAAACTCACTGAAGCGCCATCGTGTGTGTTCTGAGCCATGCTGCTGAGCTCTGGAGCTCACCTTGGAGTGATTATTGGAGTGAAGTCGCCATGGTGATAGTGGAGCTGCTGTAATGAAATGAGATCATGTAGAGGGCGGCAGGGAACGTCGTCATCCGTGGCGTTGTAACGCTTGTGTCCGAGTGAAAAATGCGGATAGCTCACTTAATGTAACTGGAGTGGATGCAAACACGGAGGCGATTAACATCAAACAGATCGCACTTTATTCCCCGCTGAACTCTCATCACAAACTCCCTTTCCATCCACAGCATTACTTAATAAAACAAAATAACTGTTAGCAACAGAAAACAGAAAATAATCCCCACACATGGGAGCTCAAGACTCAGTGCGCACATACACAAAATGCAGACTTCGTTTGCAGGGAGCGCTCGCAACTCTTAAAGGGGCCACACTATATTTCTACTCGTTACAGCGTGCTTTAGTTTCATCATCATGAAAAGGTCAAAGCCATCAGGGGCTCAGTATCGTAAAAAGAAAGCGAAATATACAGGTATAGCCTACTTATTGGTTACTTGTTCTCTACTAAGCTGGTCCCTCTATCATAATGTTGAGCAAAACATTACACTGAATATTAGTACTGGACGGACCACACGCCATGCTCATTTCAGGTGCAGAACATTATAGCAGTTAATTTGAATAATTTTTTTTTTTACATCAGAGATAGCTGTTTAGTGTAAATTGATCAAGTAGGCTAATACTGTCATAACCATGGGCGTCACTAGGCCCTTTTTTATGAACTTATGCATCAGCCCCCCCTAAAAAAATATGTGATTAACCTTTAAAACATGAAACTGGCGCAAGGCTTCGGCTACTGCTTCGTCCCGTCTTTTAGTCTTTGATTCACTGTGTTCTTCAATCCGCAGCGGCGCCGAGTGACATGGTTTTCAAGCTATTGTTATCTAATTTTTTGGCCTTCAGAACATCTTAAAATACACATATGTAGATCATAGAAATCAAATTTTTCTCGGGGGAGCATGCCCCCGAACCCCCCAACATCTGTGATCTCAGAGATAATAAACCTAGCTACATTATTCGATTAATGCATGTACAATATGCCCATGAAATAAGGAAGTCATATTTACTTAATAAGTTGAAGTAAAAAAAAAAAAAAAAAGGGGGGGGGGGGTGCAACATATGAATCTTGCCTAGGGTGCCAGAAAGGCTAGAAACGGCCCTGTTCCCCGCCTTCCTGTTTCAGCATCACATGACCAATGGAGCGTAAATGATTGGCTGGATGTTGGATGATTTGATACAGGGATCGATTGCTTCTCCTTGGTTACCCGGATGTTGACTCTGAATATTTTTACACTGAATTTTTTGAGACGTTGAATTATTTTACACTGAATTTTTTGAGACGTTGAATTATTTTACACTGAATCTTTTGAGACGTTGAATTTTTTTACACTGAATTTTTTGAGACGTTGAATTTCTTTTTACACTGAATTTTTTTAAAACATTGAAAAAATGTCATAGTCAAAAAAAACAGAGCTAGAAATTCGATGGCTTTTAAAATTCAAAGTCTGATTTAGATGCAAAATAAAATTCAGTGTTAAAAATTCGATGTAAAAAAATTCAGTGCTAAAAATTAGAATTCAAAATCCAGTGGCACAGTTTTACTTCCATAGCAGCGCTGCCTTCCTGGAATACTGTGCTGAAGCGTTGAAGTCGCTCGACGTCACCCATAGGAATAAAGTGGAGCGCGGCGCGACATAAGTGTTCACGGACGACTGGATCTGCACCTGAGAGACTGTTTATGGGCGTGCATTTCCTCTCCGGCTCTAGTCACGCGCGCGCACCCAACCGGGAGAAGAGCCCGTACGGCCCATACAAGGACCTTCCGCTCTGTCGACGTCAAGCCGACCCATACTCGAAAAAAAACTCTCCGAAACTTCTGAGAAACCGGAAGGAGTATTTTTGACAAAGAAATACTCCATCAAACGTCCAACATTAGTTTTTGAAACTTTGTCTATGTTTAGGGTGGGAATCCAAGTCTTTAACAGTGTAAAAAGCTCAGTATGCATGAAACAGCATTTCACCGCCCCCTTTAAACATAGACCCTGTGTTCATGACTTGAACACAACATGACTTGAACATAGATCAACTCTTCTGCTCTTTTTCCTGTTGTGGTGGTTAGCAAACAGGGTTGCATTAGCACACGCGCCCCCTTCTGGATTGGAGTGTGGATCACCTGTGACTGTATTCGACATCTGACTGTATGCAACGCACCGTGACGAATACATGTACCGTTACAACCCTAAAAGCTACTGATTTCATATCCTCCAAAAGGCAACCAAACAAAGCTGGTTAGGTTAGGTTTGGGTGTAAAGGTCAATGCGTGTGGTTCCTCCACCAGGCCAGTGTGGCTGCGGGACAGGCTGACCTCCTCCGTCAGCAAGCGGAGCTGGAGCGTAAAGCCGCGGAGCTGGAGCGTAAAGAACAGGAGCTTCGGGATCGCGATTCTGCACGAGGTGAGCCGCTACGATACTGATCTCCCTCTGAACTCGTTCTTCTGAGGTGGCCTGTGCTCTTGACATAAAGGTAACATGTTTGATTGCAGGTAAAGAAAACAACTGGCCGCCTTTGCCCAGGATTTTCCCCATCAAACCGTGCTTTTATCAGGATTTTAATGAAGAAATTCCTGTGGAATATCAACGGGTTTGCAAGATGATGTACTACCTCTGGATGTGTAAGTGAACACAGCTTGCTACAATTATACCAGTATTTTTTTACCAGTGTTCAAATGTACACTGATGAACAAAACATTATGACCAGTCATAGGTGAAGCGAATATCATTCATCATCATCTAACAAAAGTAGATTAGATGATAAGCAGGTTATCATCAAGATGCTGGAGAAATGGCAGGAATAAAGATCTGAGTGACTTTGACGAGGGCCATGTTATGCCTGGTACACATTGTACAATTTTGGGCTGTTCCAGATGAAAGATGACCAGTCGTGATGATTTTTGTGGTCTTGGCTACTGCGTTGTACAGTGAGAGAGTTTTAAAGATGGCAGTTGTCACGGTCTTGCGACCAAAGACAGCCTGCGATAATTTTCGGACAGTCATAAATTTAGCATGATCTCACAGTGTTTGTTGCTTGCTACGACCTGCGTCTACTGACCAGCCAAAAAAAGTGCAACATGAAATGGTGTATTGATCGACGCAACATGGCGCTAAAACTTAAAACTACTTACCTCAGGCTCTATTTGCAAAACTGGCATGCCAAGTTGCCCTCTCTTCCCCGCTTCCATATTCTCCATTTTCGCTTCCTCCTCTTTTTTTTCAGCACACAAACAATTCCCAAAGTATGATTCATCCTGCTCTATTCCTTTACCACTCGTGCATGCTGATGAGATTTTATTCTTCTATACTCACTTGTGTCGTAGCCTATGATTCAATAGGTGTCCTCATCTCTCAGTCTACATGCATGTCATACCCAAGTTAAGTAGATCTATGTCGTACAGTGTAATTTGTAATGATCTTCTAGGACTGCCGTAATCTCACAGTCTGTAGCAGGCATTATGGTAAGGCGACTGGGTCAGAGTATGAAACGGCAAGGCTTGTGTGTTGTTCCCAGTCAGCAGTGGTGAGAGTTTACCAACAGTGATCCGAGGAGGGACAAAGACAAGCCGGTGACAGGGTGTTGGGCGCCTGAGGCTCATTTGTGCACGAGAGCAATAAAGGCTTTACTGTCTGGTCCGATCCAACAGAAGATTTACTGTGGCACAAATCACACAATTTTAATGATGGTTATGGGAGGAGTTTGTCACTCACAACACACGGAGCATCTCATTCTGCTGCGTAGATCCATCAGACTGCCTATGATGACGCTTGGTCCAATGAGTCCTGTTTTCTTTTACATCAAGTGGATGGCTGTGTACGTGTGTGCTGTTTACATGTGGAAGTGATGCACTATGGGATGATGACAAGAGGGAGGGAGTTTGATGTTCTGCTGGGAAACCCTGGGTCCGGCCAAACGTGTCTCCTACCTAAACATTGCTGAAGACCAGGGACACCCATTCATGAAAAATGGTGGAAGGTCATAATGTTTTGGCTCTTCACTGTGCATTTTTTATGGTGGTTAAATATTGCAATTCATTCATATTGTTTGCCATTCAGTTTATCACACTGGAAATTAAAGGTTAAGTCAAGCAAAATTGCATTCTGAAAATTGAATGTATTTCAAAAAGTGTTTTAATTCTGAACAGTTTAGTATCACCCGATTATTGCATGCATGTGCCTACTATACATTCTGCAAAATAGTTTGAGAAGTACAGCAACTTAAGCGAGCATTAGAGGAAATGTTCATGCTCTGTAAGTCTGGATAATAAGCCACATGTTGTTCAACAGATCACAGTGTGACGCTGCTTCTCAATCTGCTGGCCTGTCTGGTGTATTTCACTGTAGACACGACGCGAGGCGTGGACTTCGGCCTCTCAATCCTCTGGTTTATTTTGTTCACTCCCGTCGCTTTCCTCTGCTGGTACCGACCCGTGTACAAGGCTTTTAAGTGAGTTGATATTGATATTGATAGTGATGCTGATATTCTGCATTGTGACATTATATTATATATTTTTTAGCCTCACCCTCCCTTTAAAATTTGTATATAAAGTGGTACAACAAATACTACCATGATATATCATCTTTTGTACATTACAATAATTGTGGGGGAAAGTCTAGACATCACAGGTGAACAGGGTATAGATTTCACCATAGTTCGCCCAGTACATTAGGACATTTGCATATAATTTGCATGTATTTCAAGAACAGAAATCTGAACATTGAACAAAGCCTGGTTCAAAATTCGTTTCATATGATCTTGTTAACATATTAACGTTTTGGATTTCTCTCCATAAATCAGAAAATACTGTCAACAGCCAAAAATAAATAAATCACCACATTTTTATGAATGAAATGTTAAATCAGGCCAGTGATATATGAACAAACCTCACTGTAAAAACCTTCAGAATAAATTAACTCCTTTTGAGAAAACAGCCTTTAAAGATGTTTTTCCACAGATGCACATAGTGTAATGACATAAACACTTAAATGTGTATTTTGGATGCTTTCTTCCAGCTAAAGATGATGGGTTATGGAAGCAAAAAAGCCCAACATATCAGTATATAAACAAAATGGTTTTGCCTTTAGTGTCTTGCCTTAATTGTCATGAAATATAATAAATATCTAACTAACTTTTTGCCGCATCTGCCAATGGTCGATGACTTAAGAAAATAGACTGGCCAAAAATATTTTTTACTGGGCATGAAACTGTTCTTGCAAAAACAGGCGGTAATGACACTGAAATGTTAGATACCAGTTAAAAATTTCACAATTATCTTTTCCATTTTGGATTCCACTGTTAAAACTACCAGCCTAACTGATGTAAATTTAAAGCATTATTTAAGATAAGTAATAAAATAAGAACAAATAATCAAATTACAAGCAAAAGCACAAATAAGGTTTAGATATTTAATAAAGCAATCAAATGTAAAATAACCCTGCATAGTTTTCACTGTAAAAATTAAACATCCTCATTAATTAATCGTTATTAGTTACGAATGTTATTCATTCAAGAGCAGTGAGGGATTTTTTTTTCAATTAACATTAAAAAACACAGACAGCAGCAGGAATATTAGGCTAATGTCACTTTAAGAGCGAAAGCACAGGTCCAATACACTGGAACACACTTTACGTTTACTGTCTATACTGTTCATGTTCAAGACATGACCGACTATGTTTACTAGGATACTCGCTATTTTGGACATCATTTTGTGAGAATCTGTCCACTCAAGTGCAAGAAGACGTGAAAGAAAGCTCAGTTTAGTATTCACACGCTGTCTGAGACACGGCTTTCTGGGGGCGTGCTTCAGAAACGCAGAAACGGTATGAGTTCCCTTTCGCATCTTCTTGCGCTTGAATATTTCAGTTGTAAAGTCTTAAACTTTAGTGACGATGAAGCGCCGGTCCTTCAACCCTCCTAAGCATCGTCCACATTAGTTTACATTCATGCATTGTTTGAATTCTTAAAAATGTTTCCGGCCAACTGGCAAGTTTAATATGCTCTCTTCAAATGGCGCTTGGCGAGTGTTAATTATAGCCCCTGTATATACACACTAAATGTATATCATTCAGTATCTCATCTGTAACTTCTGTTTTGTTTTGCGTTGCAGATCTGACAGCTCCTTCAGTTTCTTCTTTTTCTTCTTCATTTTCTCATTCCAAGTAATCGTGTACATCATTCAGAGCGTGGGGATCCCGGGCTGGGGAAACAGGTGAGTTCCTGGCACAGTTTTAATGTGTTTTAGTGTGTGGTTTGAGTCTATATGTGTTCTTCCTCTCAGCATGTTTCTTTGACAGATGGCCTCTTCATAATCTGTCGGTGTGTTGGTTTTCCGGGGCTCTCTCTGTGAGTGTGTCTCTCTGTTTTCTGCTGAAACATCCTGTACTCTTCTCAGCAATGTGCCTTTTCATTCTGCTCACATTTACACTCTTGCTAAGGCAGCCGCCACTATTAATATCCTACAAATCTCTAACCATCGTTTAAAGTGAATGATTTTGAGATTGTGTACTTGCTGAGAAGAGATATGTGGGATTACTTCCTAAACACTTTTAGTTGATCATATTGTATGTTTGGTGTATTTTGAAAGCACTAATGTGATGTAATGATTGTGTAACAGTGGCTGGATCACGGCCATCAGTGCGCTCAAGACTGATAAAGCGGTGTCCGTCTTCATGATGCTGGTGTCCGGATTCTTCAGTGTCAATGCTGTGCTGTCTGTCGTTTTACTGAAAATGGTAAGTTAGTGTTTTAACTTCTCCCAAACAGAAAACCACAGCTGAAGAAGCAGAAACAACTGATAGAAGCAACACTGATACACATGTAAAATACCGCAATCAGACATTAAACAGCATATAAATCAAAATGCCTTATGTTACTGAATTAAATGTTGGACCCTTGAAGAGGAAACGACTGTGAAGATTTAGGGGTGTTGATTAGGGTTGCAAAGCGGTGGAAAATGTCTGAAATATTTCCATGGGAAGTAAAGCTGGGAATTTTGGAAATATTTCAAGTTGGAAATTTAACAGGAATTAAAGGTAATTAATCAGAAATGTGGGGTAATTTATTCAAACTGTATCATGTAGAAACATAAATAGAAACATTTTGTTTAGTCAAAAGCAGCAGCCCAAAAAAATATATTTATATAACAAAAAATGCTAATTCACTCACTACCAGAAGGTGGCGCTAATAAAACAGCTGCAATACACTAAAACATTTTTTTAATTAGATTATTAGATTACTTAGTGTTTTTTTCTTGTTTTCAGTCCAAATATTTTTTTAAAATCATAAATCAAAATGCTTAAAAGATAGATGGATAAAATATTTTTTTTCTAGTCAAAATAAAGTGTAAATAAGCAAAATGATGGAAATGCATTCATATAAGCTACCACTCCAATTGAATGTGTAGATTTTCTTCCAATATCCTGAGCATTGCAACTGTGAGCTTGCTGCCCGGTACAGTATTTTCTCTGCTCTTCTCTTTCCGTCCGCCTTCAGTGTGTCCCGTCTCTGGCCTCCCTTAACGTAGTCCACACAAATTACAATTTGAGAATCGATTGCAATGCATTTTGTGTGCAAGTCTGGGACTGAGAATGGGCGAAATAAAAACAAAGAAAACGGAACTGGCCGGTTCTGATTGATGGTCGGCATCTCTACTACTGGCAACCCTTCACCTGAAGCTCTAATGAGGAGAACACCCTCCCACCTTGTGAGGGAAAGAGTCCAGAAGGGAGTAAAAGAATTCTGGATTTTTTTAATAAAGTAGTTTAAACCATACACACCTTTTCACTGCGTTATTATTGGGCCTGGAGATGCAGCTGCTGCTGATCTTTTAATTTTTGTCGCAACTCTCACAGCTGGTGTGAGCACGCTCGGATCTTTTGCATAATTAAAATGTGACCGGCAGCTGAGAGACCACGTATAGAATCAAAGGAAGTAATGATCAACATTTTCGGTGGCCAATCATTTGGAGCATTCCTAGAAATACGGGAAAGTTTTTCGTATCCATGTTTGACATCAAAGCATATAAACTCTCTCAAACAGACGAGCTACTGGAGCTCAAACTGCTCTAGAAGTTAATGCTGGTTCTGATAGAAAGCTGTCAGAATACACAGAGCATCTCAGTTTGTTGTGTATGGGGTGGCATAGCCGCTGACCATATACCCCTGACCCCGCCGAAAGCACCAACAGTGTACGTGAGCATCAGAACTGGACCAAAGAGCAATGGAAGAAGGTGGCCTGGTCTGATGAATCACATTTTCTCTTACATCATCCACGTGGGTGCGTGTGCATTGCTGGAGAACACATAGCCCCAGGATGCACTTTGGGAAGAAGGCGAGCCGGCGGAGGCAGTGTGATGCTTTGGGCAATGTTCTGCTGGGAAACCTTGGGTCCTCCATGTGGATGTTACTTTGACACGCTCCACCTACCTAAGCATTGCTGAGACCATGTTCAGCCTTTCATGGAAACGGTATTCTGGTGGCTGTGGCTCTTCCAGCAGATAATGCTCCTGACACAAAGCACAAATGCTTCAGGAATGGTTTGAGGAGCACAACGAGTTTGAGGCATTGACTCGGCCTCCAAATTCCCCAGATCTCAATCCAATCGAGCATCTGTGGGATGTGCTGAACAAACAAGTCCGAACCATGGAGGCCCCACCTCACAAATTACAGGATTAAAGGATCTGCTACTAACATCTTGGTGCCAGATACCACAGCACACCTTCAGGGGTCTAGTGGAGTCCATGCCTCGATGGGTCAGGGCCGTTTCGGCAGCAAAAGGGGAATTAACACAATATTAGGAAGGTGGTCATAATATTATATATATTAGTGCTGTTAAACAATAAAAAAATTACTACTTAATCTAACAAATTTGATGTAATTAATCGTCTTTTTGTGCATTAAATCCGTTGTAACCAAGATTGTTTTTTTCTACTAAATTTAAGTTCCCTGTTATAGGCTAACCGGCACATTTCCAGTTTATTCCCATTAATTCCCATGGAAAATTTCCAAATTGGAAAATTCCCAGAATTGAGCAACCCATTTGTTGGATTCGATCAATGTTTTGATCATCGTTCTGAATCTGATCCAGGCGTAGTCTTTGACAAAAACATGATTTTCTCAGCTTTTCGTTGAGTTTAATGTTGTTCAATAGGAAGACTGTACAAAACTGACTTGGCTGTGTTTTCAGGTTCACTCCATGTACAGGCACACAGGCGCGAGCTTCCAGAAGGCACAGGACGAGTTTTCTCAGGGCGTCGTCACTAACCGAAGCTTCCAGGCCGCTGCCGCCACAGCCGCCACTTCAGCCTTTCAGTAACGTCCACCGATACGACTTAAGACTGTCAGGAAGCCACGCACACACACTTCCATCACACCACCCTGAACTCTAACGGAGGGACAATCTGTGTTTGAGGCTTCTCAAAGCTGCAATACGTTCATTTGGTTACTGAAAATGTTACCTGGCTGTTAATCGGTGAAGCGCTTTACGTGACGACTGTCCTCCTCATGTAATGTAAGTTAAAGTGTTTCAAACGGCACTATTTAATAGAAGTTTATACAACACTGTTACAATAGTTGGTGACACTTTCTAGTTATTGTCCCTGCTATATGTATTTAGAAATCTTCTACTCTTTGATTTAGTCCAGATACATATATTGATGATATCTCAGTTATACCTACATCTGAACATCCCTTTCCTAATCAGAAACATGATATTTACCTATATTCTGAATTCAGAGGCGCACACTGTGTCTGCCATAGAAAGATATGGTAACAGTAGTGCGCTAGTATACGGTTGAGAAGTCAGCAGTAGACTTCTTCAGAGTGAACCGTCGTTCTGTTGATCTGTTTGTTACACTCTCAAACTGATGTGATGATTTTGCAGTGTTCTTGATTATGAACAAAATATGTATATATTTATAAATTAAGCGATTTTATTTTATTGTGGTTGACTTGGGTTTTATTAATTATTGTTGAATAAACTTATTCTGATTATGTTGTTTATTGGTGTTAGTCTATTTTAACTCTTGTGTGTCAATTAAAAAACATATACACTCACCTAAATGATTATTAGGAACACCTGTTTAATTTCGCATTAATGTAATTATCTAATGAACCAATCACATGGCAGTTGCTTCAATGCATTTAGGGGTGTGGTCCTGGTCAAGACAATCTCCTGAACTCCAAACTGAATTTCAGAATGGGAAAGAAAGGTGATTTAAGCAATTTTGAGAGTGGCATGGTTGGTGCCAGACGGGCCGGTCTGAGTATTTCACAATCTGCTCCGTTACTGGGATTTTTACGCACAACCATTTCTAGGGTTTACAAAGAATGGTGTGAAAAGGGAAAAACATCCAGTCAACATCCTGACCTAGAGGTCAGAGGAGAATGGGCCGACTGATTCAATCTGATAGAAGAGCAACTTTGACTGAAATAACCACTCGTTACAACCGAGGTATGCAGCAAAGCATTTGTGAAGCCACAACACGCACAACCTTGAGGCGGATGGGCTACAACAGCAGAAGACCCCACCGGGTACCACTCATCTCCACTACAAATAGGAAAAAGAAGCTACAATTTGCACGAGCTCCCCAAAATTGGACGGTTGAAGACTGGAAAAATGTTGCCTGGTCTGATGAGTTTCGATTTCTGTTGAGACATTCAGATGGTAGAGTCAGAATTTGGCGTAAACAGAATGAGAACATGGATCCATCATGCCTTGTTACCACTGTGCAGGCTGGTGGTGGTGGTGTAATGGTGTGGGGGATGTTTTCTTGGCACACTCTAGGCCCCTTAGAGCCAATTGGGCATCGTTTGCATGCCATGACCTACCTGAGCATTGTTTCTGACCATGTCCATCCCTTTATGACCCCTATGTACCCATCCTCTGATGGCTACTTCCAGCAGGATAATATACCATGTACAATTTCAAATTGATTTCTTGAACATGACAATGAGTTCACTGTACTAAAATGGCCCCCACAGTCACAGATCTCAACCCAATAGAGCATCTTTGGGATGTGGAACGGGAGCTTTGTGCCCTGGATGTGTATCCCACAAATCTCCATCAATTACAAGATGCTCTCCTATCAATATAGACCAACATTTTAAAGAATGCTTTCAGCACCTTGTTGAATCAATGTCAGATAGAATTAAGGCAGTTCTGAAGGCGAAAGAGGGTCAAACACACAGTGTTAGTATAGTGTTCCTAATAATCCTTTAGTTGAGTGTATACTTGATGTCATTGCTTATCAGGGTCCTTTGAGTTTAAGAGGTTAAAGGTAAGTAAATAATGAAAGAATTTTAATTTGTGGGTGAACTGTCCCTTTAATAAACTAATAAATCCAGCAGTAGTTTTGTTTCTTACGATCATATGATCACGTTGTTGTCGTTTGTGACGACGTTCCAAAACAGCCAATCACGTTCTACGGTCTGATAACATTGTCAAAAATCCAGCCAATCAGAGCCTTCCTGGGGCGGGGTGTTTGAAGTGCAGCTCGTAAAGTTTACAAGTGAAACAACATGTCTGGAGGCAAAATAATAAACGTGAATGTTCGCGACGTGAGATTCCCGACGTCTCAGGAACAGCATGGATCGGACGCAATGGTTCGTTGCTATGAGACTCACTTCTGTGGGATGTTTCTATCAGTCTTCTGTCATTTTATTCATGCTCCAATAACAATAAATGTGCTTTATCCAGCACAAAGACCCAGATTACTCTGTGGCGTATGTTGTTGTGGAGACGGAAGCTGCTCTGAAGGGTTACGGGTTGACTTTTACTGTGGGAAGAGGCACGGAAATCGGTGAGCTTCACAAATCAGTTATACAAATACACGTGTCATATGACCAGTTGACCACCAAGGTATTATTTCAGTAACGACACGAGCCTGACACCTTCTGGAGAAAACGTGTCATCAGGTAAAATCCTTTATAATGGAATGAACGTGAATATTGTTTTCCATAATTAGGGCTCTTCGTAAATATGAGCGAAACCAGCTATAAAACAATGTATTTGCTGTTTATCTTCTTGATTTTTCATTCAAAGTCTGTGAAGTATAGTTAGTGTAGTGTTGTAGTCAAGACCAGACCAGCACTCCTTAAATTCATAGAGATCCACATTACCGCCTGAGAAATGAATTATAACTTATAATAAATATAGGCCTAATTAGAATACAGTAGATGCATCTGAATTGGTAAATTACAAATGCATAAATAATGTTGAGGGTGATGTTTATATATATATATATATATATATATATATATATATATATATATATATATATATATATATATATATATATATATATATATGTATATGTATGTATGTATGTATGTATGTATGTTTGTGAAAACAGCTCTCCTGCTCTTGTGATTGGTTAGTTATATCACGTTATGAATCCAGAGCTCATACAAGAACTTTTTGCAACAATATCTTAAATATTGTGAAATGAATTACACAATCCCTCATTAATTTCTGAATCAGCACAATAAATAAATCAAATTAGAATTAAGTTATTAATTCTGAAGGAGTAAGTTTTACATCCAATCAACATTAAAGTTAAGAATAAATGAATTAGACAATGCACCAGCAATGTTATGTAATATCCCAGTAGTTGTGGTCTTAAAACAAAACCCAGAGTCCTCTGAGACCAAGACAAGACCAAGACCTTCAAAAGATGGTCTTAAGACTGGTCTCGAGTACTACAACACTAAGTTTAGTGGTGTCTTCCATCAAGTACCAGCAGATATTAACTCTATGGAATGCATTATGGTCTAACAATGAAACAACAAGTTTTTATTACATGAAATGACTTCAATCATACAAATCAAAACACATTTTTGAAAAAAAGATTTTTGCGGTGGTACTTGGGGAAAGTGTTTTTGTAATGCATTACGTTGTTGTAAATGCATTATGTAATCAGATTAATTTTTCAAGTAGCTCGAGTTATGTAATCAGATTACTTTTTCACGTAACTAGTAAAGTAACGCATTACTTTAACTAGTTTTACAGCAAAATATCTGAGTTACATTTTCAAATACTTAGTTACTTTCTTAAGGGAGTAAAGCAATATTGTAATACAATCTAATTGTATTTCAATCCAACACTGCTTAGGGAAATGCTATATGGCAACTCTGCACTACAATGGAAAATGGTCACAAAAGTATTTTTTCTAAGAAATTATGATTTTCTTTTCTATTTAAATGCACATTTCTTTTAGAAGTTGATGCATTCATATACAAACCCGATTGCAAAAAAGTTGGGACATTACACATTTTTAATAAAAACAGAAGGCAATGATATGGAAGTTTCAAATGTTAATATTTTATTTAGAATACAACATAGATGAAATATAAAAAATGTTTAAACTGAGAAAATGAATAATTTTAAGGGGAAAATAAGTTGATTTTAAATTTCATGGCATCAACACATCTCAAAAAAGTTGGGACAAGGCCATGTTTACCACTGTGTGGCATCCCCTCTTCTTTTTATAACAGTGTGCAAACGTCTGGGGACTGAGGAGACAAGTTGCTCAAGTTTAGGAATGGGAATGTTGTCCCATTCTTGTCTAATACCGGCTTTTAGTTGTCAAACTGTCTTAGGTCTTCTTTGTCGCATCTTCCCCTTTATGATGCGCCAAATGTTTTCTAATGGGTGAAAGTTCTGGCATCTGTCATGTTGGAAAATGCAAGGTCTTCCCTGAAAGAGACGATGTCTGGATGGGAGCAGATGTTGTTCTAGAACTGGGATATACCTTTCAGCATTGATGGTGCCTTTCCAGATGTGTAAGCTGCCCATGCCACACACACTCATGCAACCCCATACCATCAGAGATGCAGCTTCTGAACTGAGCGCTGATAACAACTTGGGTTGTCCTTGTCCTCTTTAGTCCGGATGACGTGGCATCCCAGTTTTCCAAAAAGAACTTCAAATTTTGGTTCGTCTGACCACAGAACAGTTTTCCACTTTGCCACAGTCCATTTTAAATGAGCCTTGGCCCAGAGAAAACGCCTGCGCTTCTGGATCATGTTTAGATATGGCTTCTTTTTTGACCTATAGAGTTTTAGCCGGCGACGGCGAATGGCATTTTTTCCATTTCCATTACAGTATCATTCCTGTATGTGATGCAGTGCCGTCTAAGGGCCTGAAGATCACGGGCATCCAGTATGGTTTTCCAGCCTTGACCCTTACGCACAGAGATTGTTCCAGATTCTCTGAATATTTGGATGATATTATGCTCTGTAGATGATGATAACTTCAAACTCTTTGCAATTTTTCTCTGAGAAACTCCTTTCTGATATTGCTCCACTATTTTTCACTACAGCATTGGGGGAATTGGTGATCCTCTGCCCATCTTGACTTCTGAGAGACACTGCCACTCGGAGAGGCTCTTTTTATACCCCATCATGTTGCCAATTGACCTAATAAGTTGCAAATTGGTCCTCCAGCTGTTCCTTATATGTGCATTTAACTTTTCCGGCCTCTTATTGCTCCCTGTCCAAACTTTTTTGGAATGTGTATTTCTCGTGAAATCCAAAATGAGTCAATATTTGGCATGCCATTTCAAAATGTCTCACTTTCAACATTTGATATGTAATTTATATTCTATTGTGAATAAAATATACGTTTATGAGATTTGTAAATTATTGCATTTCTTTTTCATTTGCATGTCTCCCAACTTTTTTGGAATCGGGTTTGTACTTGGAACTTGCAAACCAAAAATAAGTAGATCCCTATCATTTAATTCCAAAATTATGATAGAAATTCCATTGTTTTGGACTAGGTTATACTAATCTACATCTGTGTGTGTGTGTGTGTGTGTGTGTGTGTGTAGTCGTATGTGCAGTTAAAGCCTTATCTACTCTGGTGGTGGGGAAGACTTTAGAGGAGATAACGGGTGACTTCAGAGGCTTCTACAGACTCCTGAGCAGTGATGGTCAGATGAGATGGGTGAGTATCAGGAGCTTCAGCCCTTTCAAGAAGACTTCATGTACAGCTGAATGAACAGATGATCTCGCTGATAGATCGGGCCTGAAAAAGGAGTAATCCAGCTGGCGACGGCAGCCGTTCTGAACGCTGTCTGGGATTTATGGGCACGAGTCGAGGGAAAGGTGATCAAAAAGACAGATTATTTTACATGCCGTTAATTTGCATGGATATTGTAAGAATTCATGAATACAGAATATCATTAAAGGTCAGAATGAATGTGTTTTGCAGCCCTTGTGGAAGCTGCTTGTTGACATGGTGAGTACTCGCTTTTAAAAATGTCTTTACGTTCTTAAATGATCGCGATTAGGATGCAAAACAAAGCAATATTACTTAAAGTAGGCATTAAACTAGGAAATAGTGGCTAACAGTGTTTCCATATTGTTACACATTTCTGAGTGAATTGGGTTATTGAGCAAAATGTAGGGCCTGATGTTTGTTTAGATTGTAGTGTTGACATTTTGATTAAAGATTATGTAGTTAATTTATAATTCTTTCACAGCAAGACCAGTAACATGCATTAGGAAAATAAATAGGGCCAATTTTGAGTCCATGCTTCGCAGTAAAAAAAAACTGTGTTGGTGTGCTTTTTATAAATGTGTTGCACATTATGTTTGCTCAATGTGTATATTTCTGAATCCTCTGCCTAGGATCCGGAGAAGTTGATCAGCTGTATTGATTTCAGATATATCACTGATGCACTGACGGAACAGGAAGCTTTAGGTGAGGTCCTCAGAAACTGGATCGCCATTGTCATTTAATCAGCCGGTGTTCATAATGCAGTACTACTAATACACTTAATAATAACACTCCTTTTGTCTTTCGTTTAGATATTTTGGTAAAAGCCAAAACGGGGCAGAAAACTAGAGGTGAGTCAGTTCATAAATGCTATAAACAGTGTTGAATCATATTTATTTTATCCTATTTAACATATAATCATTTTTCATAAAGTGTCATTTGATCACAGAAGCACAAACATGCACTTCACTCAAAAAAAAAAAAAGCTGGGTTATCTTTTTAACCCAAATGCTGGGTCATTTTATTGGGTTATTAAAAAATAAATGTTTTACCCAGTGCTGGGTCACTTATTTTTTTAAAGGAACACTCCACTGTTTTTAAAAATAGGGCTTATTCAACTTCTTTCCTACATTTATATATGTGGGCAAATGCATTTTTGTCTCAGTGTATGCATTGTTTTAGTTTGGCAGGGTCGCCGCTAGCTTAGCTTAGCATAATGAATAGAATACTATGTTGCCAGCTAGCATGTCCCGAGTAAAAGTGATCCAAAAAAAACCCCACCTAATTATTTCTTGTGTCCTGTGTATTCACAACGAGTACAAATAGCGATGCAGATTAAGACTAGGCGATTTTCTGGGCAGATATTGACTATATTATGGGGAAGCACAGGCGAAGCAGAGATATCACGCAACACACTGCGATCGCTCAACAGCCGGAGGACGTGAGGATGAGAGCTGTGATAGTATCTAACAATATCTAATCGAGTCAATATCTAACAAATATAGGGCGGGGCTTGATTTTGTCTGTGAAATTGATTGGATGGTTGTGGTTTGCTATTGGTGGATCTCATGTGAGTGACAGGTTGCCTGTCATCATCAGAGAAGATTTGAGATGCTATTCTGATTCAAGATTACGAGGGCATATGAATGTAAAAAAAAAAATTATGACAGACAAATCATTCATCATAAACAAGAACTATTAAGTTTGATTTAATGCTGACTTTAAACCACTCCAGAGGAGCAGATGTTAAGGGAAGGCTATCCTGCCTACACCACGTCCTGTGCCTGGCTCGGCTACACTGACCAGCAGCTCACACAGGTACGTCTGTTCTTCAGCTCTTCTGCTCTTCTGGTTTCTGTTTTAATCCTACTCTGACCTTAACAAAGATCATTTGCTTTGAATAGCTCTGCTTAGAAGCTCTTGCCCAGGGATGGACTCAGTTTAAAGTGAAGGTCGGGGCTGATTTGCAGGATGACATTCGAAGATGCAGCCTCATCCGAAAGCTGATTGGACCAGACAAAACCCTGGTGATTCTAACGCAAATAAGTCAAAACAGTAGTGAGATACGTCAACCAGATAAGAATTAGCTCAAGTTGAATATTAAAGGGTCAGTTCACCCAAAAATGAAATGTCTGTCATTAACTCCTCCCCCTAATGTCGTTCCACATCCGTAAGACCTCCGTTCATCTTCACACACAGTTTAAGATATTTTATAGCTAGTCCGAGAGCGTATGCAAGTGTATGCACACTATACTGTCCATGTCCGGAAAGAGTAACATCATCTGAGTAGTCCATATGAGACATCAGTGGGTTATTTAGAATCTCTTGAAGCATCGGAAATACATTTGGGTCCAAAAATAACAAAAACTACGACTTTATTCAGCATTGGCTTCTCTTCCGGGTCTGTTTTCCGCTGCTGACGTGTTATTTAGTGCGCTCAAGGTTTATAGCCTGAGAAGACGCACGCTGTAAACAAAACCTAAGCAAACATTTCTAAGGATTTCCACACAGAGGAAGACTTGCATTTTTTTGCTCTGCCATATTTATTTGAACCCGAATACAAGGACAGACCAGATAACACGTCAACAGCATCACTGCGGAGTCACGAACGCAGATGACAACAGACCCGGAAGAGAAGCCAATGCTGAATAAAGTCGTAGTTTTTGTTATTTTTGGACCCAAATGTATTTTGGATGCTTCAAGAGACTCTAATTAACCCACTGATGTCTCATATGGACTACTGTGATGATGTTTTTATTCCCTTTCTGGACATGGACAGTATAGTGTGCATACACTTGCATACGATTTCGGACTAAATATAAAATATCTTAAACTGTGTCTGAAGATGAACGGAGGTCTAACAGGTGTGGAACGACATTAGGGGGAGGAGTTAATGACAGACATTTCATTTTTGGGTGAACTAAGTTGGTCCAAATTATGAATGGAAGGCTACATTTTGTAGGGGAGTTTTAAGACCTCTTGTGTGTCAGATGATTGACGCCAACCAGCGGTGGGATGTTGACGAAGCGGTTACTTGGGTAACCAAGCTGGCAGAGTTTCACCCTCTGTGGATTGAGGAGCCCACATCTCCAGATGATATTCTAGGTCATGCTTCCATCTCAAAGGTAAACTGGTTCATTATGTTCATTATGAGAGCTTGTTTGTCAGGTTTTGAGTGTTTTCTGTCTTGTTTTTAGGCGCTTGCACCCTATGGTATCGGAGTGGCCACTGGAGAGCAGGTGAGAGTGAATGTATTCTGTATAAAGGCCCGTTCAAACCATAACTATATTAGCGTTCACACCACACGGACGATATATTTGTGTTTATTCTAACCGCGCTGCAGATTTGTCGTCTGTCACTTTAAATGCTTGGGCTCTTGATGTATAAAATATCATTGTAATATAAGAATATCCTATACGTTTCGGAGCTGAAAACTTCCTTGTTAGTCAAAGAAAAGCTTTTATAGACACCAGGCCCAGAAAACGAGTGATCTGCGAATGCTCTAATGTGACATTAGAGAGCAGTGAAATGCTGCCTTGACTGAAAAAGATGAAGACCTGATTCTGTAGCCCCCCCCACCGACTCGCGCCTGATTCTGTAGCCCCCCCCACGACTCGCGCCTGACTCTGTAGCCCCGCCCACCGACGCGCGCCTGATTCTGTAGCCCCGCCCACCGACTCGCTCCTGATTCTGTAGCCCCGTCCACCGACTCGCGCCTGATTCTGTAGCCCCGCCCACCGACTCGCGCCTGATTCTGTAGCCCCGCCCACCGACTCGCTCCTGATTCTGTAGCCCCGTCCACCGACTCGCGCCTGATTCTGTAGCCCCGCCCACCGACTCGCGCCTGATTCTGTAGTCCAGCCCACCGACTCGCACCTGATTCTGTAGCCCCCCCCACCGACTCGCGCCTGATTCTGTAGTCCAGCCCACCGACTCACACCTGATTCTGTAGTCCAGCCCACCGACTCGCACCTGATTCTGTAGCCCCGCCCACCGACTCGCGCCTGATTCTGTAGTCCAGCCCACCGACTCGCACCTGATTCTGTAGCCCCGCCCACCGACTCGCGCCTGATTCTGTAGTCCAGCCCACCGACTCGCGCCTGATTCTGTAGCCCCGCCCACCGACTCGCGCCTGATTCTGTAGTCCAGCCCACCGACTCGCACCTGATTCTGTAGCCCCCCCCCACCGACTCGCGCCTGATTCTGTAGTCCAGCCCACCGACTCGCACCTGATTCTGTAGTCCAGCCCACCGACTCGCGCCTGATTCTGTAGCCCCCCCCACCGACTCGCACCTGATTCTGTAGTCCAGCCCACCGACTCGCGCCTGATTCTGTAGCCCCCCCCCACCGACTCGCGCCTGATTCTGTAGCCCCCCCCCCACCGACTCGCACCTGATTCTGTAGTCCAGCCCACCGACTCGCACCTGATTCTGTAGTCCAGCCCACCGACTCGCACCTGATTCTGTAGTCCAGCCCACCGACTCGCGCCTGATTCTGTAGCCCCCCCCCCACCGACTCGCACCTGATTCTGTAGTCCAGCCCACCGACTCGCGCCTGATTCTGTAGCCCCCCCCACCGACTCGCACCTGATTCTGTAGCCCCCCCCACCGACTCGCGCCTGATTCTGTAGCCCCGCCCACCGACTCGCGCCTGATTCTGTAGTCCAGCCCACCGACTCGCACCTGATTCTGTAGCCCCCCCACCACCGACTCGCGCCTGATTCTGTAGCCCCGCCTGATATCTGATAGCGCCGAGAGAGCGCTTGTGTTTTTGTTGTTGTTGTGTTTTTCTAAACCTCATTTCCCGGCTCACACTTTTCTTATCCTAATTTAGCAATTTGTAAGTTACACAAAACACACAAGCCGCGCTGACTCTCACGGCCAGGTGTTCTCCGAGTCCGATTGACGTATTACATAGGCTACAACATTAACAGACCCAGGAACCGAAGTAATAGATTCGGACCCGACCCGGACCCGGCTGACCATTTAAAAAATAGACCCGAACCCGTACGGGTCCCGGGTCGGATCCCGGGTCCACGGGTCTCGGGTGCCCCGTGAAGACCTCTATTCTGTAGTCCAGCCCACCGACTCGCACCTGATTCTGTAGCCCCGCCCACCGACTCACGCCTGATTCTGTAGCCCCGCCCACCGACTCGCGCCTGATTCTGTAGCCCCGCCCACCGACTCGCGCCTGATTCTGTAGTCCAGCCCACCGACTCGCACCTGATTCTGTAGCCCCCGCCACCGACTCGCGCCTGATTCTGTAGCCCCGCCCACCGACTCGCTCCTGATTCTGTAGCCCCGTCCACCGACTCGCGCCTGATTCTGTAGCCCCGCCCACCGACTCGCGCCTGATTCTGTAGTCCAGCCCACCGACTCGCACCTGATTCTGTAGCCCCCCCCACCTACTCGCGCCTGATTCTGTAGCCCCGCCCACCGACTCGCGCCTGATTCTGTAGTCCAGCCCACCGACTCGTGCCTGATTCTGTAGCCCCCCCCACCGACTCGCGCCTGATTCTGTAGCCCCGCCTGATATCTGATAGCGCCGAGAGAGCGCTTGTGTTTATGTTGTTGTTGTGTATTTCTAAACCTCATTTCCCGGCTCACACTTTTCTTATCCTAATTTAGCAATTTGTAAGTTACACAAAACACACAAGCCGCGCTGACTCTCACGGCCAGGTGTTCTCCGAGTCCGATTGACGTATTACATAGGCTACAACATTAACAGACCCGGGAACCGAAGTAATAGATTAGGACCCGACCCGGACCCGGCTGACCATTTAAAAAATAGACCCGAACCCGTACGGGTCCCGGGTCGGATCCCGGGTCCACGGGTCTCGGGTGCCCCGTGAAGACCTCTATTCTGTAGTCCAGCCCACCGACTCGCACCTGATTCTGTAGCCCCGCCCACCGACTCGCGCCTGATTCTGTAGCCCCGCCCACCGACTCGCGCCTGATTCTGTAGTCCAGCCCACCGACTCGCACCTGATTCTGTAGCCCCGCCCACCGACTCGCGCCTGATTCTGTAGTCCAGCCCACCGACTCGCGCCTGATTCTGTAGTCCAGCCCACCGACTCGCACCTGATTCTGTAGCCCCGCCCACCGACTCGCGCCTGATTCTGAACCCCCGCCCACCGACTGTAGCCCCGCCCACCGACTCGCGCCTGATTCTGTAGCCCCGCCCACCGACTCGTGCCTGATTCTGTAGCCCCGCCCACCGACTCGTGCCTGATTCTGTAGCCCCGCCCACAGACTCGCGCCAGATTCTGTTGCCCCGCCCACCGACTCGTGCCTAATTCTGTAGCCCCGCCCACTGACTCATGCTTGACATGTTAAAGAGAAATAGCACAGGCCTACGTGGAGCTAAACCGGATTGAGCTACCAAGCAATAAACATGCCATAAGCCTTCTGCAGATTCCAATATTAACAATGCATGGTTAAACTAATGAAGTTCCAGCTCACGTGGATAAAAAGCTCTGGTGTGGCTTTGTTTGGAACTACTTTCGTTGACAATATTGAAGTTACTTATACAATAGTTTTGCTGTTTTGATTCCTACTCGAGTCTCACACAGACGAGATGCGTGAGCATCGAGTAACGCGACTGTTTACGTTATTAAATAATCTGTTAACATTTATTGTAATGCAATTAATAATTTGCAGCTATTGACGCGCTTTGATCACGTTTAAACACGTATCCCGGGAAAGCGTTAATGTAAAACCCGTAATGGTAAATAGTAACATAATAATGAATAAATTAAGACAAATGTTTACCTCTGAATTTGGTTTGCTAATTATTATTATTTGTCTTTGCTGTATCAATAGGCAATATATTTATATTTAACATTAAGTATGGGGCTTCCCTGTAAATTTAAAGCAGCAGCAGCGGGCGACGCGTCAGACACGCTTCTGGTGTGCAAAAACAGAGAAAACGGCAGGCAGCAGCCCCGCGGCTGACGCACAACAGAAACGCCACGCTTACGCCACGCATGCTGGCAAAATTGATAATTATTTTGTTTTTTATTATTACAATTAGGCCTATATCTGCATTTATGTTAACCTACAGACTTTTAAACATGAAAATGTAATTTATTAATATGTATTCGTGTCAAACTGACATTTTCTTTGGCTTGTAGTCAGTGATTTCAAGATGACGCGATGCGTCATGTGTTCTAAAATCGGCTAAAAATATAAAACATGTTTAATATCCTCCGACTGGATGAAATCAAAATCTGAAGCTAAAAAATCAAGAGTCTATGGCCATGATATACTACGCGAGTTTTCATGGAATCTGTCGCCTCAAATCTGCAGACTGGCTCTGACTTTTGTCAACTAGCGTCAACTTGTTCAGACTCTAAATCGGGGGGAAATCGGGGCAAAAATCTGGGAAGTGTATTCCAGCCTTTAACTGTACTGCTCAGTTACTTGCAAAATAGTCTTAAAAACCAACGTGAAAAATAATTGTGATAAGAACGTGGATCGTAATCCTGCCTGAAAAAGAATGTGATATGATATTTTGCCATATCACCCACCCCTAGTGTGCTATTCTTTAACTTTTATAAAGATTTTAAGAACTATATCGTTCATCTTTGATGTGAATGGGCCTTTAGACACGAGTTTCTTCAATAGCATGAACAGTTATTGAAATCTTTTGTTATCTATTAATGCCATTTTAAAGGAATATTTCACCTAGAAATGAAATGTCTGTCATCATTCAATCACCCTTCCAAGGTTGCTATAAACCTATAACTATACTTTTGCGGTACACAAAAAAGATACTTTTAGGAATGTTAGGAATAACATTGGTCCTCATTGACATCATTTTAAAGTAACTCCTTTTGTGTTCCATTGAATAAAGTTAATTTTAAGACCTCGTGTCTTTGTGTGCTGTTTGCAGTGCCATAACAGAGTGATGTTCAAGCAGTTCCTCCAGGCCTCGGCTCTTCAGTTTGTTCAGATTGACAGCTGTAGGGTGGGCGGTGTGAACGAAAACCTCGCCATCATACTCATGGCTGCTAAGTTCAACGGTAAATCAAATGTCTCGTGTCTCTTAAGCTTATCTATGAAATACAGGAATGATTACCGTCTTGATTTGGTATGTCTTGTTCTTGTGTTCAGTTCCGGTGTGTCCTCATGCCGGGGGTGTGGGACTGTGTGAGCTTGTTCAGCACCTCATTTTATTCGACTACATTTCAGTGTCTGCTAGTTTAAATAATAGGTATGTGTACTGAAAAATGTGTGTATTCCTTTGCTTTCTTTCTTTTTGTGTAATGCTTTGAAGTCTTGATGCACCAGAGTTAAAAATGACTGCATTTTTGGAGTAATTTTAGTTTTGGTTGAACAATTTCTTCAAATCAGTGAGTTCATTGAGTTGAGTTTTTGCTCTGTATGTATTAAAGGATGTGCGAGTATGTGGATCATCTGCATGAACACTTCAAAAGTCCCACCATCATCAGAAACGCCCACTACATGCCACCAAAGGTAAGATATAAATCGCAAAGCAAGGGATATATTGTGCTGCTGCACTATGAACAGTTGGTAAGGGACTAAAAAGTTTAACTTAACAAATAATTAGGGTATAATTAACTATGGCTTGTTGAATTATTGGAAAATGATGTGGCCGCAATGCAAAGCATTATTTTTCAATAATTCAAAGGTCTGGAGTAGGATTGGGTATCGTTTGAATTTGAGCAACTCAAATTCTGCTCATCAATTCCAAATATTGTATTCAATTTCCAAGAAAAATACATTCAAACATTGGGTTTTTGCAAAAACATTCTGTTGCAGCTGCATACTATTAACACATTTTTTTTTAAATTAAATTTTAACAAAAATACCACAACAAAAAACAACTAGATTAACTCATACGGTTTGACACAATTTCACACAGTAACAGTAATGTGATAAGTAATAATGTAATAAAAATGTGAGCTCATGTAATAATACAATTTTTGTATAATAGGCCTATGCTATTAAATGTGTTACATTATGAACTCACTGATAGGCAACTCCAATTAATACCACAAATGAACACTTCTCAAATTAATACTGCTGCATAACAATATAGCTGCACGTAATAATAATAATAATAATTAGGGCCGGGACTTTAACGCGTTTATTAAGATTAATTAATTACGTAACTTTAACGCGTTAATTAATTACGCAAAAAAATAAAAACGGAACCGGGAACGTTTTTCAATGAATCAGTTTCGACGGACCGATTATACTGGAACACCAACTAGCGCGACAACTACAACAACAAGCCATGGGTGCGTCTCAATCCGCTCCCTAGTTCAGTAGTCAGGGCACTGATCAGGGAGTCAGCCCATTGACTTATGTCTTGATCAGTGCCCTCACTAGGGAACTAGGGAGCTGATTGAGACGCAGGGCATGCGTGAACATGAACGAAGAAGCTGATGAGACTGCTTTGCTTGGCCCCGTGGATGGGAAATTTTGTTTTAAAAAACGAAAGAATGGAAGCGTCGTCAAGAGCATGGTTGTGTGCACGCTATACAACAAGGAATTTGCGTATCACCGCAGCACATCGAGCCTCAAATATCACAAATATGCTTCTGCTACACTTAATGGCAAACATTGCACTGGTCTGCTGGACTGAAATAAATAAACAATATTTTGTTGATTAAGCTTATGTTTTCAGTCATTATTCAATGGTATACTAAAAATACATGTGAAAAATTACTTCTCATTGTTCTCAGGTCAAATATTTATATGCAATTAAAATGCGATTAATTTCGATTAATTAATTACAAAGCCTCTAATTAATTAGATTAATTTTTTTAATCGAGTCCCGGCCCTAATAATAATGTAAAATTAAATGTAATAAATCATTATCTTCATCATGTAATACAAATATATTTTTAATTGTCTTTAAAATCATAATGCTAGATAAATAATTGACACTTTTTAGTGTCCTTGTTACATATTACATGTACTTACTGTAGTAGTAATATCAGTAAATTATGCATAATTACATACAACTAACCCTCAGCCAGACCCTAATCCTATAGTCAGTACATGTAGTTCCTAAATATCACTCAGTACTTAAATATTATACTATATCTAAACCGACCCCTAAACCTAACCTTGTTTAGTAACCTTACATTACCCAGTACTTTCTTAGATAAGTACACATACAGAAGTATACTGTAAGTGGACGTAGTGTAAAATAAAGTGAAAGCAGAAAATCTACTCTTAAAGGGTTAGTTCACCCAAAAATGAAAATTCAGTCAATACTTCCTCATGTGGTTGGACACCCGTCAGGCCTCCGTTCATCTTCAGACACAGATGAAGATATTAGTGTTGAAATCCGATGGCTCAGAAAGGCCTTCATTGACACCAATGTCATTTCCTCTCTCAAGACCCATAAAGGCACTAAAGACGTCGTTACAAAGCCCATCTCACTACAGCGGCTCTACAATCATTTATGAAGAGACCAGAATAGTTTTTGTGCACAAAAAACTAAATAACGACTTATATAGTGATTGACCGATTTGACCGAACGGTTATGAATCAGTGAATCGATTCATGATTCGGATCGCCAAAGTCACTTGATTTCAGCAGTTTGACACACGATCCGAATCATGAATTTATTCACTGATTCATAACCGTTCGAATCAAATTATCATGCTTGGGTGAACTAACCCTTTAAGCCTAACTTTATAGTAAGTACATGTTGTTAATTAATATTACTCACTGCTACGATTGCACTCTAACAAGGGCATCTTAAAATAAAGTGTAACCTAATGGATACAATAAATAGCTCCATTTGGACAAACATGTATAAAATAAAGTGTGTGATATGGACATGAGTGTACAGTGAGTGTTTGTCCATCTTCAGGACTCTGGATTCTCCTGTGAAATGCTGGAGGAATCCGTACAGAAGCATCAGTTCCCTGAAGGAGAGGTCTGGAGAGCCATCGAGAAGCAGGAGAAACCGTAAACATCAGCACATACTGGACATCACACTGACTGCTGGACTAATCATCACACTCATACCTTCAGAGCGTAATGGAAACCCTGCCGGATTGTCTTGATTGGCCAACGAATTGGGAATAAAATGTATTCTTAAGTGCTAATTTTAAGCTATATAGCCATCATATTTGATCTTTCTTAAGGGTTATATGCTTGAAACGTACTGTAGGTAATGGAACAAGTGCTTGCTGAAACTTACTATTCTAGAGAAAACGTGCGAGGGGCCATGTGTGTACCGAAAATAACACTAGTTTTACATGACAATTCATGTTTGTAGCCATTTTGCATGAAAATGCATTTCTAGATATTTCCAATCATCTGCCAACACTCAGTTTTGCTCCCCACCCCTGGATGGATCAGATCAGTTCAGGTTTATTTGTATAGCTCTGCCACAATATGTGCTTTCAAGCAGCTTCACAGAAAAGGCTTGTTTCAGAGTCTCAATGTGCAGTAATATACAGGTGTAATATAATATACTGTATGTGTTAGATAACATCATGTATCAGTTTTAATGACACAAAAAAACACACTGGACAGCGATTGCAACTTACAATGATTAATAGATGATTAAATGATTGATTAATTACATCAACATTGCTCATATTTTCTTTTAAATACTAACTTTTACCTTATGTGACCCTGGACCACAAAACCAATCATAAGGGTATATTGTCAATATTTATGCATAATCTTGAATAAATAAGCTTTCCAATGATGGTAATATTTGTCTGATATATAATTATTTGAGAATCTGGAATCTGAGGGTGCAACAAAAATTTAAATTGAGAAAATCTCCTTTAAAGTTGTCCAAATGAAGTCTTAAGCAATGCATATATTACTACTACTAATATATCTTTTATATATTTATGGTAGGAAATTTACGAAATATCTTCAGTGAATCTGATCTTTATTTATCCTGTTAGGCTGCATCCCCACTTTTGAAAAAAATCCATTCAAATTTTTTTTTGAAAAAGTATGAAAGAAATGCATACTCAGACTAAAACAGATACAGTTTGTGAATCCTTTGCACTAAAAGCATAATTATGGTCTCATTTGAAAGGAGACACTTGGCAGTTTACTGTAAAGTCAAAATTATAATATTTTTTATAATCAAAAATAGTTATAATAAGCTTCAAAGTTTTGTGAAGTTGTTAGGAATTTATTTGTATGAAATATCTTAATGAAAATAAAATTGAAATTGGCCTTTAAGCAATCTAGAAATGCACTACAGCTAAAGCCACACGTCTGACCATGTTATATTTCAAATCTGAAGATGATAAGTCTAAAACTCTGAATTTTATTAAATGTTTTACAAGATCGTGTCGTGATTTTATTTTGAGATATCTCTAAAATATCAACTGATGTTTATTGCCATGTCTTCTGAGCTTTTATTCAGAGTATCGCCTTTATTTTTTAGAGGTGCAAACTGCCCCATTCAGTTTGTCTCCCCGGCACACATTCACACTTCTGCGGACTGGTTATGGCTCTAATTATTATTCCTTTCTCTGCAACGTATTTACTAATGAATTTTGGCATAAAAGCAAAAATGGATCATTTTGCCCCGTGCAATATATCGTTGGCTTTGAGACTTTTGTGCACTTTCCCCTTTAAACTTGAATCCGGAAGTGCTTGATGTTGTATTGTTCTCCATGGGGAGGCGCTGTTTCTCTTCCCTCTGCAGATCAATGTTTCTATTGAAGACTGAAGGGCATGAGATGCACAGATGCACAAACTCTGCAGGCTTTTAATGATGAAGAATCAAAGCTTTGTGCTCACACTGAACTCTTTGTTTCATGAACAGGGAATGGGATCACATGCAGGATTTATGATTACCATACTTACAGTCGTCCATCAAATCCAGTAGATCCAAGAGGTTTTAATAAACTGAGCATATGAAAAGCAACATTGACGTGAAATTAATTACTACGGTCAACTTAGGGTTATGATGCTTTTTGGGAAACGCAGACGTGATTAATTCCAATTCATATGAGAATCACGGTCATTAATCATATAACATACTGACTGCTCAAGACTTGATAAAGTTCACATCGGTTCACGTCAGAGGAACAGCCACAACACAGACCGTTCGCTAAGAAAAATGACCTTTAAAGGAATGGCTCTGAACTGAGATGAAATGCTGTAGTTTGTACTTACATGTCTAGTCTGACTCAGATGAGATCATTTTAGACTGTGTTTGCTTTCTAGCCATGAGACTACAGATGTTTTTCTTCATCTGCACTACAATTTGAACATAATGTGTTCCACTTACAACCTTTTCTTTTAAATAAGATAAAAGTTTCTTATTAAAAAAAAATCTTCACATCATTCATTTACAAAAACTTTTAATAACGTACAAAAAAAACAAACAAAGATGTTTGCAGAAGTGCAATATGAATAATATTTAATTCGACAATGGCACTTTTCCCACAATAAAACGTTGTAAAAAAGAAAATATTATGTAGAAAAAAATATCTGTAACACTTTATAATACGGGTGCACTAATATGCATTAATTCATGCTTAAAGGTACAGTGTGTAGTATTTACATTTACATTTATGCATTTGGCAGACGCTTTTATCCAAAGCGACTTACATTGCATTCAAGGTACACATTTAACATATTTGTCTATTCTTGCTTTCCCTGGGAATCGAACCCATGACCTAGGCGTTGCTAGCGCCATGCTCTACTCATTGAGCTACAGAAAAGCTTTATGAGATTTATGTTTATGAGGATCTATTGGCAGAAATGCAATATAATTTTTGTATAAAGACCTTACATAATTAAAAGTTTTTATTACTGTGAGTGCAACAAGCTTACTCACTAGCTTAGGACTTTAAAGTTCTTTTGTACTCAACACAAAACGTCAGTGAATAAAAGTCTTGAATCCAAGGTTCTTCATTTGACTGTTTAATTATGAATCGCAAAACATAAAAACAAAACTTAGGATATACTTTTCTTACAAATTAACTGTGCCGTTCCGTGTAGGTCAAAAGACTGTGTTGCTCCAAAGTCCAATGCTTCTGACTAATTCGCGGGGTTCTATTTCTTTCATGCTAAATCTAACAGCCAATCAAATTACATTATACTAGATCACTGGTTAACTGTTTACATTACAATTTCTTTGCAACACAGGTTTTCTCGGGTATTACTAAATGAACTTAAAACATTATTGCTTCCATAGAAAATGGCTTCAACATATCCCGGTCCCTAATTGACTAGGCCTTAACATATCAATTATCAACTTAAACTTAAACTGAAGTCATTTACACTCTTACGTTTAACACTTTCTCAACTCCTTTTAATCTTCTCTTCACAGGAAAGTACTTAAAAAAGGTAAACATTTACTTGAAAGTATTAACAACTAAATACTTCTATTCTAATCGATTCTTTCTTTTCTATCTTCAGTCTTCTCCCTGCAACAAACAAAGTTTAGTTATAGGTCTTTGAATGATGCTGGTCTTCGTCCGGACTTCAGCACTTCGAACAACGCCTTTGGAGTCGGGCATCACCCTTATGATTCTGCCTAACATCCAGGAGTTTCTTGGCAGGAACGAATCTGCGACAAGGACAACATCCCCAACCTTGAAACTTCTCTTTAAGCCGAGCCATTTTTGCCGCTCTTGCAGAAGCGGTAGGTATTCGTGAGTCCACCTTCGCCAGAACAGATCCGCCATATATTGTATTTGTCTCCAGCGCCGGCGGGCATAGATATCATCCTTAGCAAATACACCAGGGGGAAAACTAGGCTGTGTTTTCAATACGAGCAGATGATTCGGCGTTAGTGGCTCGAGGTCATTGGGGTGATCTGTGTTTGTAGTTAAAGGTCTCCCATTTATGATGCTCTCAACTTCACACAAGAGAGTGTGTAGTCCTTCATCTTCTAAGAGTTGTTGCTTCACAACAGAGGTCAGCACTTTTCTCACGGTGCGGATTTGACGCTCCCAGATACCGCCGTAGTGAGATGCAGCAGGCGGGTTAAAAATCCATTGCACACCCTTTCTCATCATGACTTCATTGATACGAGACTGATCCAGCTCTGCCAATGCCTCACGCAGCTCTCGTTCAGCGCCGACAAAGTTTGTGCCATTGTCGGAACGAATTATTGACACTTGACCTCTCCTGGCTTGAAAGCGTCTTATGGCATTAATACATGAATCGGTATCGAGAGAATGGGCTACTTCGATATGCACTGCCCTGACAGTTAAACATGTGAAGAGCACTCCATAACGCTTAACCTTTGCACGTCCTCTTCTGACCTCGAAAGGTCCAAAATAATCTACACCCGTGTTGGTGAAGGGTGGTTTGTCAGGGAGCAAACGGTCTTGTGGCAGATCTGCCATTTTCTGCTCTCCTGCCTTTGCATGCAGTCTTCTGCAGAGGTTGCACTCTGAAATCACTTTTCTTGCTGCTACATTGGCTCTTGGTATCCAATACCATTGTCGCAATATGGCTAAGATGTGGTTCCTACCTCCATGTCCACAATCTTGATGGATGTGGTGAAGAATGAGGTGAGCTATTCTGTGCTCTTTATGCAGAATGGCAGGATGCTTGGCCTCCTCAGGCATCGCCGATCTGTTCAAACGTCCTCCTACTCTCAACACATCATCTTGCAAGTGTGGATCCAGTTTGAAGATAGAGCTGTTCTTTTTCACATGGGAGCCTGCTGGCTGCAAAGCTTTTATCTCCTCCATGTAAGCTTGTCTCTGACTGTATTTAACCAGTTCAATTTCAGCTCTGGATAGATCTTCCATGGTAAGTATTCTTTTTTCTATGTTCTTTTTGCACATCACCATTTGCTGTTCAACTATAGATCTGCATTTTTCTGGATCGTTCTCATTCTGCTGTATGTTCTGCTCAAACTCTTTTCTCTTCTCGCTCAGGTACCGCAACGTCCTTCTGATGTGCAAAATCCAGGCTGTCGCCTTTTTCAGCTTATGCCAACTGGAGTAATACTCAACAAGCTGGTTCAGTGGATCTATGCACTCGTTCAAGTTTGTGCATGACACTGCAACAGATGTCTTCACTTCAACATCATCTTCAGTAAGGTAAGGACATTGCTCAGGTTGTTCAGGCCATTCAACTTCCTTTCGCAGAAAACTAGGCCCCTGAAACCAGCTTTTACTTTCCATGAAGCTCTGGATCTTCAAACCTCTTGAAGCCTGATCGGCTGGGTTTTGTGAGGTGTTGACATACTTCCACTGAGAAGATGCAGTTGCTTCTCTAATAAAAGAGACTCGGTTGGCTACAAATGTCTTGAAGCGAAGGGCATCGTTTTCAATGTACTTTAGTACCGTTGTACTATCCGTCCAGAAGACCGACTCTATCAGAGGAACTTCAAGTTCTTCTTTCAACATCCGATCGATCTTGACTGCAACCATTGCTGCTGTCAACTCCATTCTTGGGATTGTGATCTGTTTGAGTGGAGCGACTCTGGACTTTCCCATCAAGAATGATACATGTTTCTCACCTCGGTCATTTGTCAGCAAGAGATACGACACAACACCATATCCATCTTGGCTAGCGTCTGAGAAATTGTGAATTTGAGCAGCGTTCGTGGGCCCAAATGCAGAGGGTTTGAAACATCTGTCAAGACTGAGTTCTGAAAGTTTGTCTAAGTCCGTCAGCCACTTCTTCCATGTCCGGCATGATTTTTCATCAATCTCTTCATCCCAACCTTTCTTCTCTTGGCAGAGATCTCTTAAAATTAGCTTGATAGGTAGTAGGAGTGGTGCCAAAAAACCCATTGGGTCATACACCGAACTGACTACAGATAAAATGCCCCGTCTTGTACATGGCTTGTCCGGTAGATTTATTTTGAACCTGAAGCTGTCAGAACTTGTGCACCACTGCATGCCTAATGCCCGTTCCACTGGTAACTCATCATGTTCCAAATCGAGGTCTTTGACTTCCGCAGCTCGTTCATGGTCAGGAATGGAGCCCAGCAGGGCTCTGCTGTTGCTAACCCACTTGGTCAAATGAAAACCACCACTGGAGCACAACTTCATCAGCTCCCTCACAAGAGCAACGGCTTTCTCTTCTGTGGCTACTGACTTCAAACAGTCGTCCACATAGAAGTTCTTGAGGACTGTCTGAGTGGCTTCTGGGGTACTTTTTGATGCTGCATCTTCCGCTGTTCTTCTTAATGCATATGACGCACAACTAGGGGATGATGTTGCACCGAACAAATGCACACACATTCTGTACTCTTCTGCTTCCACATTCAGATTACCACCTGGCCACCAGAGAAAGCGTAGCATGTCTGTGTCCGTGTCTGGAATCCGCACCTGGTAAAACATTGACTCTATATCTGCCATCATGGCGACAGGCTCCTGTCTGAATCTCAACATCACTCCGATGAGGGTGTTAGTTAGATCAGGTCCTTGCAACAACTGATCATTTAGCGACACACCTCGGTAAGTTGCCGCACAGTCAAAGACGACTCTGAGTTTCCTCTTTTTTGGATGGTAAACCCCATGGTGTGGAATGAACCATACTCTTCCATCACTGCGAATCAACTGTTCTTCTGGAATCCTTACTGCATAGCCTTTTTCCAGTATGTTGTCCATAAAAGCCTTGTACTCTTGAAAGAAGTCTGTATTCCCACTTAACTTCTTCTTCAAAGAGTTAAGCCTCTGTTCAGCAATACCACGGTTGCATGGCATCTTCAACTTGTCATCCTTCAAAGGCAACTTGATGCGGAAGTGACCATCCACAAGCTGGGCTGATGTAGTCACCATATGCATGAACTGTTTATCATGTTGTGACTGTTCTCGTCTGTCCTCACATCTTCTTTCTGGAAAATCTGCATTGTAGTGCTTCATCAGCATATCTTCAATGCTTATTACAGAAATACGGTTGACAAGGAAACTTTGTTTTTTGCCACCATCTGATTCCTTCTCTTGGCCTCTGCTGATTGGCCCATTGATGACCCAGCCAAGAGCGGTCTTCACAGCATATGGTCCGTCGTTCCGGCTATTAATGATCTCCCATGGCTCCATGGCTTTGTACGCGTTGACACCGATGAGCAGACCAACTTCTGCTTCAAGTTTTGGGAGATGGACTCGACTTAGGTAAGACCACTTTTCCAAATCTTCCTTCTGTGGGATGTTGGCCTTTTTTGCAGGTATATCTGGCTGAGTATACACATTGGGAAGCTGAATGTAGTCTTGCTCATCTAAGCCACACACCTCCAGATCGGTAAGTTCATAGCTATCCACTTTCTGTTCTTGCGCTATAGTACGAAGCAGGAACTCTGTCTTTCTGCCTCGCATATTCAACTTCTTCGCCAATTCTTCGGTGCAGAAAGTCGCTGTACTTCCTTGATCCAGGAAAGCATAGGTCCTGATTATCTTTGTGTCTTTCTTGTGTTTTATCTGCACAGGTACGATGGGAAGAATACGCTCACTGTTCCCGGCCCCAGTATAGTCACCTTCTCTGCACCCTGCAGATACGAGAGCACTTGTGACTTCACTCGTGTCTTGTGTCCCGTCGTCTGCACTGTTGTTTTTTGGTGAAGTGTCTTCCTTAACAACGTGCAAGATAGCTGGGTGCTTGAATGAACAATCTGGGCAAGAGGCCCTTTTTTTACAGTCCTTGGACATATGACCTGCCGTCAGACACCCGAAACAAAGGCCGTTCATTTTTAAGAACTGAATTCTTTCTTTCAGAGGCTGTTCTCGAATCTTGTTGCACGCATTCAGTGCATGGTTCTTCTGGCAGTAAAGACAGGGACTTTGAAAAACACTTGCTGACTTTATTGCAAAAGGTTTCTTCTCAGGTTGGCTTTTACTGACATTATTTTCGGTAGCAGACACATTCACAGCAAAGCTGCTTCTTTTAGACTCACTTTTTCTAATACTTGGTTGCTTTTTTGAGTTGGTCTGTTTACTTGAAGTGGAGTCCAGGATATCTCCAAACAGCGGGTCATTGGCAACCTTTGCTTGTCTGTACACATATTCCACTAAATCAGGAAATCTGGCTCTTTTTCTTGTTCTTTCTTGAATGTCATAAGCATAATTTCTCCATTTTTCCTTCAGTTTGAATGGAAGTTTGGATAAAATGGACTTCATGTTGGTGGGGTTGTTCATTTCGTCCATGTAGTCCACATCATTCACTGTGTTACAACATCCAACCAAGAACAAAGCGAAAGCCTTCAATCCTTTTCTGTCTTCTGGCCGTATCTGAGGCCATTCCATAGCCTTCTTGATATAAGCTGTAGCGATGGTCATTTCATCTCCATAGTGACGGTCAAGCAGTTCTCTGGCTTCTGTATAAGCTCTTTCAGGTTTCATGTGCTCACAGCTTCGAATGAGATCAAGTGGCTCTCCACTCGTGAACTGTTCGAGGTAGTACAGCCGGTCTTGATGACTGTCTGTTTTACTGTCAATAGCATGCTCGAATGACCTTATGAAAGATCTGTAAGTCAGAGGATCTCCTGTAAACGTTGATATGTCTCTTTGAGGGAGTTGAGACAAACTCTGTTGTTTAATGAGCATCTCAGTGACTTCGTTTTGACGCTGCAACACTTCGTGAAGGCTATCTGAAGAAAAATCAGTGTGATCATGATGACTAAGATGTGGCGTGCTGCTGACAGCATCAAACCTTGATGGTGACTTTCTTCCATCTGAAGCACCAACTTGAGTGGCTGGCTTTGGATTGTATGTAAGGGACGTCTTACCAGCTCCACGACGCACATAATGGTCTATACTGTGTTTTTCTTGTCTACGAATCAGTGGTTCAAATCTGGGTCCTAAAGGTAGCTCTAATAAATCATGTTTAGATTCATGAGCATCTTCAAATTCTTCGTACACCTTCAGTTTAGCATCTGAAGCAGCAAGCTCAGTTTCAAGCTCCAATTGTTCTTTTCTAATTCTCAAACGAATTTCTTCCTGTTCTATTGCTTCTCTCTTTTTCATTGCTGCAGCTCTTGCCAACAGTGCTTCACGTTCAGCTTTAATTCTCAGCATTGCAGAATTAGTACTGGAAGTGCGGCTTACGACGGAGTTAGCTTCGGATACACTATCCTGTGGCTTAATATCATCTGTCTCATTCTTTAGGACATCTGCAATCCATTTGTTTGTATCTTCTATGAACCGCTGAAATTCCGAATATCTGTTCTCATAAGCATCTTGATCTGCTTTCTTGTCATCTTCATTAATTAACTCACACAACTCTTCATTAATCCGTTCATACTGTCTTAAGCATCTTTCAAACCTTAGCAATTCTTCATCTTTAATGAAATCAACATTGTGTACATTTTCCTTCAATTTGACTAAATCATTCTTCTGTTTGGTTATTTGTGCCAACTTTCCCCTGCGTTCTCCTTTCAGCCTTTGTAGTTTCTCCTCTACAGCCTTTTCTGTGGGCTTTGGCGCCCTCTTTTGGTCAACACACGCAGCTGCACTTTCATCTGCCATGTCATGTCACTTTAAAAATCTTCACGCAAAACTGTCACAATTCCTAATATTGTCCACGGCTTCTAGTCTTCTTGTAAACACTCATTTAAAAGAGTCACTGATGTGCGGGATTTATTTATTTAAAGCTCTATGACTTCCAGAATGAAATATCCAGTGAACACTTACTGTCACTTTTAGATGAAGGTTATAGTGTTAACTTACGCATCGTCAGGAAAGACATTAAGAAAATATCAGACCTGTTCCAGGGAAAGTTTCATTCAGCCGACGATTCAATAGGTAGGCCACCTCTGGCTTTCTTTTAGTATTCTTTTGCTGTGGCGCAGTTTTCCTCCGTATTGGTCTATTGTTAGCTGCCACTAGCAGGTTTCCATAGAATCCGCCCGGCCGTTTAGCTCGCCGTCATCACGTGTGGCTGTCTTTTTCTTTAGCGATCTTCTCACGCGGCTCGTCTTTCGGTTTCGTCGAGCAGTCTTTTGACTTTAATGTGAGTGCAACAAGCTTACTCACTAGCTTAGGACTTTAAAGTTCTTTTGTACTCAACACAAAACGTCAGTGAATAAAAGTCTTGAATCCAAGGTTCTTCATTTGACTGTTTAATTATGAATCGCAAAACATAAAAACAAAACTTAGGATATACTTTTCTTACAAATTAACTGTGCCGTTCCGTGTAGGTCAAAAGACTGTGTTGCTCCAAAGTCCAATGCTTCTGACTAATTCGCGGGGTTCTATTTCTTTCATGCTAAATCTAACAGCCAATCAAATTACATTATACTAGATCACTGGTTAACTGTTTACATTACAATTTCTTTGCAACACAGGTTTTCTCGGGTATTACTAAATGAACTTAAAACATTATTGCTTCCATAGAAAATGGCTTCAACAATTACCTTAGTTTATTTATTTCCAGAATGAGCCGTTTCACACCGCGGGTCCCCTTACAGTGACGTCACCATTTTGCGCCGTCATGTTTCTACGGTAGCCCTTAAGGGACAAACTTCTCTACAGAGTGCTAGTCACTCATTGCAGTCTCAGACGACAACATCTTTGTCCTGATTCGGCCACCGTAGCTTCTCTATGTGCTTCGAAAGGGAGGGGTGAGCGGTGGGTGACTGCAATGCACAACCTCACCACTAGACGGTGCTAAAATTTACACACTGCACCTTTAACTAATGCACAGATAATCATGAGTTAATGTATGACTCATAAAGAAGTAACACATTTATTAATGATCACTGCATCAGAAACTAATCAACATTCTATATGATTAAAAGTTTAAGTAATATATGAATTGCTATTAATTAAATGTGTCATCATGTATTAATTCCCTTATATTATCTAATAATGTAAATTAATGTGTTAATTAGCACAACGGGTCAAAGCCATGCACTTAAACTTCCAGTTGTCTGCTTTCATTATTAGCTAATGATTCACACAGGTTTCATTATGTTATGATTGAGGCACATTACTATTAACTAATTATTAAGTAATATGTAATTGCAGGTTTTGAATTAATTTTGAATTAGTTAATAGTCATGTGCCTCAATCATAACAATGATAATTGTGCAAATCAAATGAAATGCATGGCTTTGACCCATTGTGGTAACACGTCAACTTACACTATTAGATAGTACCATATGTTATTAGAGAATTAATACATTAACCTAATAAAAAATGATTGATTACTTAATCTATTTAATCATACAGAATGTTCATTAGTTGCTGATAATCATTAATAAATGGTTTAGTTGTTTATCTGTGCATTAGTTTAGCAGTATATTAGTGCATCCATACTGGACCGTCCTGAAACATCTGTCTAAGCACAGAATAACAAAACACACACAAACATCATTACAAAATCAATTCAAATTTCTCAGTGCACCTTGACAAACATAATATGTTGCATTTGTCGATTTGATGTTGATCAGTTGATAGTAATGCAGCGCTCGTCTCAATCATTTCATCAAAACAAGAAGAAGAAGAAATGATTTCGACTGCAGCTGCATCACATGATCCCTGGATGAACGAGTGATGAAAGTAAAGCAAGTGTTCACATAAATCCAACAAATGATACCTGAAATGTGTAAAAACAAAAACTATGGCATGTATTATTAGGCTAGGCAGTTAAAAATAAGTACAAGTAGGAGTCAAATACATCTGAAATATTAAAAGCATCCTGACATTTCACAGCAATATGCACCACAGTTTATATAACATGCAACTTAAGATGTGGTCACACTTTCCAATGTTTAGCAAATTTTCAGCTAAATGTCACTGAAAAGAGGCTAATATGACGGCACCTTAAGACTGAATGCACAGTTAGTGGTCAGGTATTATTACCAAAAAGGCATTTACTTCATGTAATATTACATGTACCTGACATAAATCTTGACTTCGAACATAGACATAATTCATAATTCTGACATAATTCCTGACATTTCCTCACTACTAAATATTCCACGCTCAACTGTTAGATCCGATGGACGAGTCAGGGTTTGGTGCATTGTGCCAATTGTAAAGTTTGGTGGAGGGGGGATTATGGTGTATGGTTGTTTTTCAGGGGTTGGGCCCAGCCCCTTATTTCCAGCAAAATGAAATCATAATGCTTTAGCATATCAAAACATTTTGGACAATTTCATGCTCCCAACTTTGTGGGAACATTTTGGGGACAGCCCCTTCCGGTTCCAACATGACTGTAAGTTTGGTGTGGAGGAACTTGACTGGCCTGCACAGAATCCTGAGCTCAACCCAATAGAACAGCTTTGGGATGAATTAGAGCGGAGACTGAGAGCCAGGCCTTCTCGTCCAATATCAGTGCCTGAACAGTTAAAGCTGATATAGCTGTAAAGGGTGGGACGACTCCATATTAAACCCTACGGATTAGGAATGGGATGTCATTAAAGTTGATGTCCATGTAAAAGTAGGCGTCCCAAAACTTTTGGCAATATAGTGTATGTACATTTAAAAAATGTAATGATTCATTGATAAACACATTTTTAACAGTCACTTGTCTCCACCTACTGGTGTAACAATGTAATCAATACAATGTGTTTCTTCATTCAAAGGGTAAATGATGCAGGTATAAAAATGCAGATACTATAAATATTTCTTTACATTCTAAGTACCAACCAACAATAATCAGAGTGAGGAGCGAAGCGCTCGCTACCTTTAGCACCAGGTACTTCATTACTCGTTTAATATTTGATTTGCAATCAGCTGCAATAAATAGAAACATCGGCAAGCTCAACTTGCTATTACAGGGAATTGCTCGCTAGTGTGGTGGTTATATGTGGTCCAATGAAAGGAAAGTGTTAATAAAATTACAAATAATTAAACTGCAGTCTTGGCAGAGTTAAATACATATGATTAAAAAGCCACATTATGAATATACTTGTTCCACTGACAGTTGTGACCCTGGACCACAAAACCATATAAGGGTCCTTTTTTTTTTTAAAGAGAGAGAGATGTATAATGCATCATATGAAAGCTGAATAAATAAGCTTTTCATTGATGTATGGTTTGTAAGGACAATATTTGGCTGAGATACAATTATTTGAGATTCTGGAATCATAGAGGGTACAACAACAACAAAATCTAAATATTGAGCAAATCTCCTTTAAAGTTGTCCAAATGAAGTGCTTAGCAATGCATATTACTACTAATAATACAATTTATATATGTATATATATATTTAAGGTAGAAAATTTACAAAAAAATCAGGATCTTTACTTAAAGGGATAGTTCACCCAAAAATGAGCCTGTGATGTTTATCTGCTGACCCCCAGTGTCCAACATGTAGGTGTGTTTGTTTCTTCAGTAGAACACAAATGAAGATTTTTAGCTCAACCGTTGCTGTGTGTAGGTCATATAATGATGTAACAACTCTATGAGAGTAAAAAAAAAAACATGCCCTGTGGCTCGTGACGACACACTGATATCTTAAGAGACAAAACGATCAGTTTGTGTGAGAAATCGAACCGTATTTATATCATTTTTTTACCTCAAATACAACGCTATATCCAACAGCCTGGAACGTGCTTCCATGCCACTGTGAAGATCTTCTAAAGATATTTAGTAGGCCTACAGCAAGTCATCACAATGGGAGACAATTTTGATATTTAAACAGACCAGGTGTATTTTTCTTGCGGATAGGTCACTTATTGTTAGCATGTCATTGCAGGACGGCTAATCTAAATGGTATGTACTTGCGTTTATTCAGATTGTTAAAAAACGATTAAAAATTCAAAGATCACATTCTCTTGCGCAAACTCATTTTCACATATTCCCAACTTCTGATCCTGCTCGCCTGAGTTATGGTTGATTGCCCTTCGGCTGGATATCAACACACTGATTCACGTGATAAAATGTTGGAAGATCTGCAGCGATCATTTTTCCCTTGATGATTTTACACACTCAGGAAGAATTAAATCAAATGCCCAGATGTTCCCCCTTCAGCATACACTCCAAAACCACATGATATGCCACCAACATGCACTGACTAAAATACAGGGCAAATATTATAATAGACTAATTTGTTCAGCTTTAATCATTGCAATAACATTACAAATACAACACATTACTCACTCTATTGACAGCGTGCTGTTGGGTCCCTCTGGCCTTGCTTGGACGACACCTCCAGTTTATACGTGGCAAGCTTAACACAACATGCAAAACGCTGCGGCTCAAAAGCGGAGAAAAGGATCTTCAGTCAGGCAGGTGTATGATGGAAAGCATTCGGAAATGTCCTCGCCGGTGTCTTGCAGTTGTGGCATTGCTATGCTCCACTTCTGTTGGCATCTCACAACACTTATCAGATGCTTCCTCCATCTCTCTGAGTTCTTGATCAGAGTATTCTGGTTCAAATAAATACAGTTGGGTCTGTAAAATCCACCTGGTCTGTTGATATTGCTGTACGTCTAAATATCTTTAGCTCTTCACATTGGCAGGAAACACTTTAGCGATGACTGTGCGCTGTGTAAAAAATGAGTGACGTTTACGTGCACAAGATCACTTCTAGCGTTGGTGTAAACTACGCCAGATTGTGATGTCTTTACACATACACAGTGTCTATAATGACCTTCCTTGCTGGAAGTGAAGAGCGTTCCAGGCTGTTGGATATAGCGTTGTATTTGAGGTAAAAAATGATATAAATACGGCTCGATTTTTCACTCAAACTGATCGTTTTGTGTCTTAAGATATCAGTGTGTCGTCAGCCACAGGGCTCTTTGTGCATGTTGTCGAAGCATGTTTTTTTTGCTCTCATAGAGTTGTTACCCATTCACATCATTATATGACCTACACACAGCAACGGTTGAGCTAAAAATCTTCATTTGTGTTCTCCTGAAGAAACAAACACACCTACATGTTGGACACACTGGGGGTCAGCAGATAAACATCACAGGCTCATTTTTGGGTGAACTATCCCTTTAATATCCTAATGATTTTTGGCATAAAAGAAAAATTGATAATTTTGACACATGCTAATGCCACAAATATACCCGTGAGATGCATTACTTGTTTTGTGGTCCAGGGTCGCAATTAGTAATAAAAATGGGAATGAAACTTAATTACTGTGGTCACTATAATGAGATGGAGAGATGGCCACTTTACCTGCTTTACTACCATTGATCTGAGATGATGGACAGAAATAAGCACCATTTAAAGGGATAGTTCACCCAAAAATGAAAATTCTGTCATCATTTACTCACCCTCATGTTGTTCCAAACCTGAATGAATCAATCTTTATCATTTACATTTCTTCTGAACATGAACTGTTTTTCTGAACATGAATTGTTCATATAGGCTTCTCTTGCCTACTCGTTTTATATTTTTTATAATTGCCAATATATTTTTGAGATCTTTTTGAGTCCTTCACACCTTTCTATTACCAACAGGTGTGTGATGGTAATTGTGTACTAATAAATATAGCGTATAGAAACCAAATCATTATGTAATACTGAAATAATAAATGTTTTTATTTAAAATTATAGACTAATTCAAAGCAAGGCCATAACCAGGTCAAACAGATCAGTGAACGAAATTCTAGGTCTAATTCTAATTGGGAAATAATCCATTTGGGACTATTTGCAAACAACATTTGCATTAATTGAGATTTTTCGCATGAATGAATAAATACGTACATCCGCAGCTTATATTTATATAGTTCCTCAGTGGTTCCTCAGTTTTAGTAAATCATCTCAAATGTTCAGAGTTTTAATTCGCTCATATAGTTTTCTTCATTAAAATGTTCATCAATGATTGTATATTAAGAGCATGGAAACATTGTATTTTGTGTGCATTTGTGTGTGTGCAATTTAGTTTTGTGATTTCACCGGAAAGAATAGTCTCTCTCTGCAACGGCATTACGCGATAGATTGATGCGCTCGTTTGTGTGTGAGTGTGAAGACTAGGGGTTGCACCGACTAGTCGACTTTAATGCTCTGTCATGGCGCTTTAAGCTTGACGTCGACTAGTCGCTGGCCTATAGAGGGCGCAACAGGATAAGCAATTCGCGACACGTACGCTCTGTTTTGAACAGTTAAAAATGACAAATAAATGCTTACTCCGAGAGCTCTCCACAAGACATGTTTGATTACCATCTGGATGCTCAAAACTGATCGGGAGAATGCACGCTTATTGTACACGTAAGTTAATTATCGCACTAAACTGCGTGCTGCATTGCAACACACACACATAGCCTGATCATGCGGAGATGGCGCGCACCTCACACAAAACCATTGAGTAGCACAGAAATGTATTGTCAACACAGTTCTGGGATTTATCAATAAAATAGCTTAGAAACTGAAAAGTTCTAGCATTTATTTCTTGATAACTAAAAACTCACAGCTTCACTATTAGTAGAGACGCTGGCAGGTAGAATTAATTCACACACAATTATATACAAATCTTTATTGTGCTACTTTATCTGTATCTTATTCAGAACGAGCAGAAATCTGTGAGAAATATAATGACCATAAGACGAAAGAACTGATACAAAAGCTGTTATGTAGGAGCAATAACCTTATGGGCAGCGCTGTCATAGGCCATAGCTGTCCTGTGCACAAGAAGACTCCTGTTCGTGTCTCAGCTCGAGGCTCAGGCTTATTTGTATAAAATAATGATGTCAACAGCGACTAGTCGACGTCGACTCGACTTTCATCACATAAATGTCGACTTAAAAAAAATGGAAGTCGTTCAACCCCTAGTGAAGACTGCGCGAGCCAAAAGAGAATGTAAACCCCGCCTACTTTGATTTGATTGGCCATTTGAGCGCCGTTAAAGCACATTCATTTCGACTGTCTGGCACACGCAACGACTGTTTTGTCAAGTGTTATGTCAAGTAGGGGGCCACAAAATATCATCCTGCGGGCCGCGAGTTTGAGACCCCTGCCCTAGAGGGTTGTTCTCTCTGCTTGGTTACAAACATTCTTCCAAATATCCTCTTTTGTGTTCAGAACAATGAAACTCATACAGGTTTAGAACAACTTGAGGGTGAGTAAATGATGACAGAATTTTCATTTCTGGGTGAACTATCCCTTTAAAGGATATAGGGACAGAGTGTCTCCCTGATAAACTGTTGGTCAATGGCAGCAGCTTGACCACACCAGACCAGATGAAAGTCTGTCCAACAATGGCTGCTTTGAGTATTTGTGTCATAATTTTGTGTTATAACAGTCATTCTGCAATCCCTTTGTGTCTCAGCGGCTCGCAGTGCGATCTTCGCCCCGGGACGGCAGCCCGCAGGTCTTGCAGCACTTCGCACGCACAGAAGACATGTGACATCGGCCGAGCCATTGGAGGGTCTGACAGAAGCGAAATGTCAAAAGATCCCGTAAACACAACTGACCTGAAAGACACAGAGAACGAACAACATGAGAGAGAGAGAGAGAGCGAGAGAGCGAGAGAGAGAGAGCGAGAGAGAGAGAGAGAGAGAGAGAGAGAGAGAGAGAGAGAGAGAGAGAGAGAGAGAGAGAGAGAGAGAGAGAGAGAGAGAGCGCTTTGCCACCTGCACATTCATGCACCAGTGCTTTCACACATCAGGGTATTTGCTCTCAAGCCAGGCAACACATTACAGCAACACAAACACCCCGAGAGAAAAAACACACTCCTCACTGATGCTGTGAATTAAAGTATAATGGCTGCACAGCAAAACATAATTAAGGATAATTTCCCGAAATGGACCTTTTCACATTTTCTCAGAAGCGGAAGTCGTAATGCTTGGGTAAACTTATACTATAGTGGGGAATTTTTTGCATTCCCATTTACCGTTCCCAGTGCATGCCCCCTTTTTACAAGATTTAATAAGTCTCAGGTGTCCCCAGAATGTGTGTGTGAAGTTTCAGCTCAAAACAGCCCACAGATCATTTATTATATCATGTTGTAAATGGCCATTTTTGAGTGGAAGGAAAAACATGCCGTTTTCATGCATGTTTCTTTAAATGCAAATAAGCTGCTGATCCCCGCCCCCTTTATCCAGAAGAGGGCGGAGCCTGTACAGCTCATGCCTCGGATACTAAAACATCTGTTTGGTTTTGATGATCATCTCCATCAGGCTCACGTGACATCACAATTCTTCTTCATCATGAACGTTTATGATCTGCATGTCAGTCTAAACTTTTGATGGTTTTCTGAGCACACACACACACAAACACACACACACACACACTCAAAGCACAGTCTTATTGGACTTTCACGTCTTATTGCGCTTAAACTGTCAAAAACACACACAGTTCAGATAAACACTGTCGGTTCTGTCTGTGAACGTAAAGAAATCGCATGTGTATATTAGATCTGTGTATTAAAGTATAATATACAGTACCTAATGCAATATCTGCTGTTAATATTAAAAACTGAAAATCACTCACTGCTCTCGACTGAATAACTTTAGTAGATTTATTAAGAACACATTTCTTACTTGAATGCTCTGGCGAGGAGATAAACATGTCAGACTGTGTACAGCTCACTGAGGGCGGAGTCTGTTAGTGGATGAGGGCGGGGACTATGCTAATAGGGTGGAGTTTGTCAGCAATTGAGGGCGGGGCCTAATCACTTGTGACATCACACTGCTAGAATCTGCAAACGGCTTATTCAGAGACACTGCTTGATTTATGGGGTTTAAAAAATAGATTTTTACGATTATAGGGTGGTTGTGTACACATTTTAACAGTTAACCTCTGCTGGTCATGTATTTCAAACTTCTTTTTACCTCTAAAAGCGAAGAATGTAAAAGAACATGCCATGAGTATATTGGGGCCTTTAGTGCCCAACCATTTCTTCAATGGCATTTAATGGTTCTGGAAGTATTTTTATCTCTGAAGTATTTATAGAAGCTCCGATTGCTATATAGTCAGTGTTATGGTGGGTTCACACCAGACGTGAATGAAGCGATAAGCCCGAGTGATTTACATGTTAAGTCAATGTAAAGATGTGAATAGACTTGGAAGAAAGTGAGTGAGGAGGTCAGACAGTCTGGTAATTCGTAAAAAAAAAAAAAACGCTCTTTACTCAATTTGAGCTATACATAGGGTGATTTCAGGGTGATTGGGACACTTTTTGCCATTGAGATGGTTTGGAAAAAGTGTCCAAATCACCCTGAATTCACCCTATTGAGACAACAAGCTATTTAAAACCTGCAAATTGAGCTTATTCGCTGTATTTTAAAACAATCCTTGTCAGCCATTTCACAACGAGACGAGCCGCCTGGCAGAAGCCCCTCCCATGATATGAATTCACGTCTGTTGTGTAGTGAATGTCACGCTCGAATGAAGCGAGTAAACTTAAAATGTTCAAGGGTCCAACTACGCACAAATAACTCGATTTATTCGCTTTATACGCATCTGGTGTGAACACCCGACACCTGTGCTTATGACTGCACATGCGCATTGGCTGGTTCAGCCTAAAAAATTTTTTTAATGCTATTTGAGCATAAAAAAACAACATTATTGGGTCCATTCATGTCAGATTTTATTGCTGATTTGAAATATGTTATATAAATGTGAGTTCGGAAAACAGTTTTTGCAATTTCAAAATTCCCCCATTCAAGTAGATGGGACTTTTTTCTTGGAGGCTCGAAACAGCTGCGCAGGGGCGTCGTAAATATGGCCATCAAGTGAACAGATTTTACTTTTGGAGTGTTTTGCTTGTTTTGACTCTCCTTTGGTGGAATTTTCTGCACAGCATCATGGGTAATGTAGTTTTACACCATGAATTGCGCTGTTAAGAATGATTATTTTAAAAATAAGTTGAAATAATGCGGGCTTTAGGCTTCAACAAAAGCATATGCCATTGATTAATAACCTTAGAGCTCACAGTAAGGCTCTCTTTAGAGGTTTATAAGTTGTCATTAAAAATCTATTTCCCTATGAAGAACCCAAGTGTTGCAGTCAAAATCAACAATAGCATTTCAAAGAGGAGATCGATTAAATTGTCAGAAGAAAGAATGATGTCAAATTTTTTGTCTGTATTACAAGCACTCGCTCAGCAGCTTTAACCAGTTTTATTAGATTTAATGTCAAGGTAATGAAACACAAAACTATAGCCTTATAAATGAACTTTTTTGTTTAAATAAAATATCAAAACTTTGATGATGATAATATTTGTGGAACCGCATCATTAGAGTCTGTGAAAAGGGCCTATTATTCATACATTACATTCTAGTTGGTACAAAAATACAAAAGGCAAAATGCCATCAGAAGAAAATATTTTGTCCTCTTTTCTCAACAGGTAACAGCAAATGTTCAAAATTGTCAAGCAAATATCTCAACCTTGGATTCACCAATACAGTGGTGGGTAATGAAGAGAGGCCATTCATTTCATGCCTCGAAATATTCACTTCTGATAGTTTAAAGACAAACAAGATGCCACTTAGAGCCTTCCCAACACAAAATGCCATATATTGCCATGATAGCCATAAAAAAATCTCTGCTGTATTTTTTAAATTTTAACCTTTGTTGGGCATGTTTTCAATGCATTCCGCAAGACAAGAAATATTTTCTTTCTGAATACCAGTTAGAAGACTTCAAGTGTGCCAGTAACAGGCTGATTAAAAGCATTCTTTAAATGCCTCGTTTGAAAAAGCGATAAGACCAAAAACGCTTAGAGGAGAGATCAAAAACAAAGAAGGGTTTACAATGCAAATTTACAGAAGAGTTGCAGACTAAATGGATTTTCAGAGCATTCCCACCGGGTGACTCCACTAACAGAAGGAGTCATTCAGGTCTCAGCACGACAGCATCTCGATCACAGTGTGTTGACATCAGTGGGGTCAGGGGCCTCAGCTGCAGTGGGATCACACACTGCTCCTGTGCCTTCCCACACTGCCGCTCTATATGCACACAATGGGATTTAATAAAAAAATACATGGGAACATGCATATGTGGTACATTTTAAAAGGATGGTTGCATGCGATTTCACTTTATTAACTTTAGTTAGTGTGTGTAATGTCACTGCTTGAGCATAAACAGTGTCTGCAAAGTTACATCGCTGAAAGTTCAATGCAAACGGAGATATTGTCTTTTAAAGTTACGGCAGTTTATTGCCTACAAAAATGGCCGGTTTGGACTACAACGAGCTTCTTCCTGGGTTGGTGACATCATAAACCCTCACTAGTCTCCGCAGATGTGACTTCTGCCCGTAATGGGAAGGGGCGTGGCCTTAACCTGTGCTTGGCACTTCAGCCAATAAAAATACAGGAAACTGTATTGGCCATCTAACCAATCTAAGACCATTGCGTTTTTCAAAGGGATGGGCTTCATAGAAGCAGGAAGCAAACGAGCCGTTCAGAGGCCAGTGGAGACAGCGGTGTGGAATAAAGGTAAAAAAAAAAAAAAAAAAAAGTATTAAGACATGTTATACTGCACCCCATAAACACAACCAAGCCTAGAAAAAAAACACGGAAACACCGCTTTATCCATCCAAAAGCATCATGGAAATGAAGTCTAGTGGTATTTTGAATAAAAGCAAGCATGTCAAAATAATTGTGGCATGCTCGAAAGGCCAAAAAAAAAAAAAAAATTGGTGTAGAAATACATTTCACTCAGAAGTTGCTAGTAAATTGTACAATTATTACAAAATAATGGCAAGTATTTACAATGTGTGTGAAACACACTGAATTAAATGTGAGGTATGAAGACTGAAATAGTATTTATTATAAATGATTTACCTGTGCACTGTGCATTTTTTTTTTTGTGCCTCAAAATCTTTAAACAAAATAATTTCCCCTCCCTCTTGCAGTGATATCTCTTGTCTGATGATGAGGGCGGGGCAACCTGTCACTCACATGAGATCCACCAATAACAGACCACAACCATCCAATCAATTCCCCTCAGACAAAATCAAGCCCCGCCCAACATTTTTTCTTATTCCAGAAGCTATTTCAATTGTATATACTGTTATCCTCTAACCAAAACTGTTAGGGGTTAACAAAACGTCACAACAGGAAAAAAGACTAACGCAACTTCAGTTTCATTATGACTTTAAACAAAGTTGGTGAAGATTTATGCCAGGAAAATATCAACTTCAATGACATTCAGGGACACAGCATTATTGAAGATGACGTCTCATTCTAACATATTCTCATGGCAATTCACAAACTGTTTGGCAAATTGGTGGCTAATTCGTATGAATTTATACGATCTCACTGGTATGTTTTTGTTCGATTTACTTAAAGGGGTACTTCATTGTTGGCAAAATGGGCTTTCATTATGCCTATGCAGTAGAAAGGCAAAAAAAGAAGAAAAAAAAGGCTGCGCTAGGTAGGTAGGAATACTTCAACACCCATAATGCACTGGGCATGTTGCCATCCGAGGCCACTTCCACCAGTCCGCTGTGGATACGCTTACCAGAGTAAAATACCACCTCTTACTTTAGTAGGAAATACCTTTTAGCCATAATCGTGTCTACTTGTATTGTTTCCAGGTGCAGGAATTCAGATGTGTATTGTTGGCAGTGGCTAAAGGCTGCAAAGAATTATAAATGCGGAAGGAAAAAAAATAAAAATTGTTGTCAACATTTCAAACTGAATGACAATGACCAGTCTTTTAGGACTAACTGAGGTTAAAAAACTGAAAGAAACTGCAGTTCTGTCAGCGAAAGAAAGGCGTTGCCATAGTGTTACATTTTACCATAATTCAGTGCATATGTTGCATATCACAAAGAGCCATTCATAAATAGTTCATTGTGCAGTAAAATAAAATCTTAGCTTCTAACATATACCTGCAAAGCTTCCTAGTTTTTGCTTTGTCTCTGCTGGAGAACACTTCATTACAGCCTGTGAAAGCTGTCATGTTCTGTCAGCTCAAATGAAGACGCTTCAGAAACACTTCACATGGTGCATAGTCTGCTCATCTATGATCCTGTCACTCTGAGGTCATTCAGTCACAGGTTCTGCAGGATTTACAGCACACTTACCATGTTGATAATACATATATAAGTATTAGAGCTAAGGAGGCTGCAGAACAAATCAACAAGGAGCTTCTAACAGCAGTGAATTAATGGACTGACCATTAACTGAAAAAGAACTGTAATGTTTTATTACAAAAATAGGATGAATTAGAGCCTAATAAGACTTCATTTTATGATGCATTCAGGATAGATCTAACTGTAGTCTCGTTGTGTGTACATATTCAACTCATGCTTGCCATCATAAATGGGTGAAGGGTTCAGCTAGATGGATGGATAATTGGTTGGTTAGATGGTTAGCCGGATGTACGGATGAATGGATGGATGGATGGATGGTTGGTCGAATTAGATGGATGGTTGTTTGTTTGGATGGATGGATGAATGGTTGGTTTGTTGAATTGGATGGATGGTTGTTTGTTTGGTTGGTTACATTGTTCTATGTATAACGTTACACTAGTCTGACGTGCAAAACCGTTTTGCTTGCCACTGCTAAGGTCTAGACGCATACAATAGTCCATAAACCGAATCATGTCCTCATAAACTGCGAGTAAAGACACACAAATGTTGACAGGCCACTAAATACAGTCCATACCACAGAGACGGACGTCCTGCTGTTGCTGCTTCTCCTGTTCAATTTATTTCAGCCTCCGGATCTGATTCTGGATCATATATGTATTAGTTAAATCTGAAAAAAGTAACATTTTTCTCCACACTTGAGGACGTCACCGCTTTGCGCTCGTCATTCTTTAGCTCCGCCCACACGATACGCCTCCAGCCGCTCGTTTTTTTCCGGAAAGACTCGGTACAGCCCATATTTCTTTTATAAATATAATAAAACTAAAGACTTTTCGGAGATATGAAGGATGCAATACTACTCTATAGGTACTCAAGATTGACATGAGATTGACTGAGTGTTTTTTACGTTCTCAAAAAAAACTCATCCTGTATGATTTATAAGCCTTTTGTGATCTCAGGTTTTACTATCCTTAAAGGGTTAGTTCACCCAAAAATGAAATTGATGTCATTAACTTCTCCCCCTAATGTCGTTCCACACCCGTAAGACAGTTTAAGATATTTTATATTTTAGTCCCAGAGCACAGTCAATGCACACTTCACTGTCCATGTCCAGAAAGCTAATAACGCTAATATCAAAGATTTGGGTCGCCAATGTCACATGATCTCAGCAGTTTGGCAGTTTGACACGATCCGAACTGCTGAAATCACATGATATTGGCGACCCGAATCTTTGATCGATTCACTGATTCATTAACCGTTTGATTCTTTTTGGAGGCACATGGAGAAGACAATGCTGAATAAAATCGTAGTTTTTGATATTTTTGGACCAAAATGTATTTTTGATGTTTCCAGAGCCTCTAATTAACCCACTGATGTCTCATATGGACTACTTTGGTGATGTTTTTATTAGCTTTCTGGACATGGACAGTGAAGTGTGCATTGACTGCATAATGCTCTGGGACTAAAATATAAAATATCTTAAACTGTGTCTGAAGATGAACGGAGGTCTTACGGGTGTGAAATGACATTAGGGAGAGGAGTTAATGACATACATTTCATTTTTGGGTGAACTAACCCTTTAAGGGGACATTTGGTCCCCACGATGTAATATAAACAAGGACACAAGGACACAAGGACACACACACACACACACACACACACACACACACACACACACACACACACACACACACACACACACACACACACACACACACACACACACACACACACACACACACACACACACACACACACACACACACACACACACACACACACACACATCCTGTATTTACATGATTTATTCCACACAGAGAAGCAGACCAAATCCCGTGACACACAATGTCCTTCGGCTGGGAGAGGGCTCATTAATCCGGTCAGAACTTACCCCACCTCCCCAACATCCTGTAAGAGCTGCTTTAAACAATGCTGAGGAGTCTCAGTGACACAGGAAATGTAGTTTGCGTTTATTTTTGGTCACTCATTCAGTACTCAAAATCTCAGAAGACAAATGAGGCAGTTCTCATGGAAACTACTGTAAATCACACTGGAAAACGTTTGTCTTTGTAATCTTCAATCAATAATTTTCCACAAAATCACATCTGAAAGGGCTTTTCTTTTGAACTGACGTTACTTTTACCTTCAAGTTGATTCGATTCGATTGTTTATTTCGCCACACGACAATGCCTGGGGAATTTTTTTCGGTACAGTGTGTTTAAGCTCTACATCAACATTCATTACAAACAACAAATAGACAATACACATCACAACATGTAACAATACAAAATACAGTGGGTACATGACCATGCGTAGTGTATGAGAGGAAAAACTAAACTAAAGAGAGGAGTTCAGAGTCCTGATGGCTATGGGGAAAAAGCTCTTTATGAAGCGTTTGGTCTTGGTAGATAGTGACCGGTAGCGCCTCCCTGAAGGAAGGAGCTGAAATAGGTGGTTCGCTGGATGTGAGATGTCAGAGATGATTTTCTTTGCCCGCTTTACAGTCCGATATGTATAGAGGGAATTGACTGAAGGCAGTGGTTTCCCTATGATCTTGGATGCTTTGTTGACAGTCTGCTGTAGTTTTTTCTTTGTTTGGCTATCTGTGCTACCATACCATACTGTTATTGACAGTGTGATGTTTTGGACATGCATTTTCATTACAGCATTTTTTTTAAAATATGGACTGAACAACCCATAGAAAAGTTTTTGATATGAACCCATAGGGGGAAATGAGCACAAAATAAGGTCTCTTTAATGTCTCAATTATTTATCCTACTGTAAACAGCATTGATATCAAACATAAAGCAAATAGATATTATCACAGATTTCAATATGAACTCAAATTTTCTCTTCAAATTCTTCCAGGAATAAAACCTGCATGACAACAATTGTCTCATTTCTAATTGTATTCTTCCTAAAGAGTCATTCTGCCACAGTTCTCTCAAAGTTATGAACAAAGTTTTTTCCAAAGTTATCTGGTCTTTAATAATGCTCTCAAAATGTTCGTGGAACTTTCTTTTTTTTACCTGAAAAGTTTAGTTGGACATTTTGTTTTAAATATTTTACTTGTTACTTTTGAATGTTCTCTAAACTCTCTAAAATTGAATATTCCCCTAATGTTCGTACATAACATTTAAAAAACTGGATTTTTTTTTTTTGACCTTTCAGAAAACATTCCAAAATAACATTTACCGTATTTATCTTAATGGGAAAATATGGCGAATTATCTGAACTCAATTAAGCCTCTGAGCAATACATTTACATTCATTATTTTAGCAGACTGCGTTGCATTCAATATGTTAACACAATTGTTTAAAGATGTACCGTAGCACAGGGTTAACTTGTTATATAACAGCATTCATTCAACTGTGCAAGCAAGCAACAGCTGACTTCAGTTAATATGCCATGCAAATCCACTTGTGATCTATTTGGACAATGTCAAAAGAATTCAATCCAAACACTTATGCAAGACCTCTCTCAACATCCAAAACACTGTCAGTGAAGTGATCGCATCAGCAGATGCCTTGCCAAAAGCGGTTTTTATCTGAGGCAAAGGAAAAAAACAATACTATTAATAGCCCTTTGGGACGCCATAATTTACAAATGTAGAGTGGGGAAGTCCACACTCAGAGAGCACTCTTCAGCAGAAGGCATCCAGGATGGGAAACAGTGAAGCAAAAGCTTCCCCTCAGTAACACAGCAGACTGTGAGACCCTCCAGCTGATACTATCACCGTTTGAGCCAACGGGACCAGGTTTTTGGTAGCTGGTCAAGAAGCTGATTAATTTACAATCCAACACCAACAAACAAAGAAAGGAGATCCTATTCAGATGACTGTTGAACTCAAGTATTCCAGGGCTAGGAGTCTGCACTGTAAAAAATGCTTTTCTTACTTAGTATTTTTGTCTTGTTTCTAGTCTAAATATCTAAAAATTCTTACATTAAGAAACATTTACTAGACAAGTAAAAACTATTGTCTTGTTTTGGGAAAAAATAACTCAACATTAAGAAAATTTAAAATAAGATAAATAATCTGCCAATGGGGTAAGAAAAATAATCTTAAAACAACACTATTTTACTTACCTTATTGGCAGATTATTTATCTTATTTTAAGCAAAAACTCTCTTAATTTCAAGTAATTTCTTGTCTAGTAAATGTTTCTTAATGTAAGAATTTTTAGATATTTAGACTAGAAACAAGACAAAAATAATAAGTAAGCAGTGAGAGTAAAGTATCAACCAACCAACGAAATCATTAGTTAATGAGGACAAAGGGAAATCAGTAGTCTCACATAGCAAATTTAAGCCAGTATTTTATGTATGCCTCAGAAATCCATAAGCCAACCCACCAACCATCCAAACAACCAGCCATCCATCCATCCATCCATCCATCCATCCATCCATCCATCCATCGAACCAACCAACCAACCAACCAACCAACCATCCATCCATCCAACTAACCAGCCAACAACCCGCCAACCATCCATCCATCCATCCATCGAACCAACCAACCAACCAACCAACCAACCATCCATCCATCCAACTAACCAGCCAACAACCCGCCAACCATCCATCCATCCATCGAACCAACCAACCAACCAACCATCCATCCATCCAACTAACCAGCCAACAACCCGCCAACCATCCATCCATCCATCGAACCAACCAACCAACACACCGACCGACCGACCAACCAACCAACCGACCGACCAACCAACCAACCAACCAACCAACCAACCAACCAACCAACCAACCAACCATCCAACCAACCAACCATCCATCCATCCATCCACTTGGTTGATTCGCGAAATTAGAAATTTAATAGTTAGGTTTTTTATTTATGTCGGTAATGTTTTTCTCCTGGTCTTCTAATAGTGCAAACACAAACTGAAAAAACACATCTAAAAGATATTTAAATAATACAATTCTCCACATGACGAAAGGTAAAATTCAAGGTATGACAAAGAACAACATCTTGGGGCCAGTAAAGTCTGTATGGATTAATATAAATAATACATATAGAAAGCTGAGGTGTTTCATCCGGAAAAACTTTTGCACACAACATGGTGGCGTAATTATTTTTTTAAATAATCATGAAGTCTCCTATTCCCCTGCACTAGGGTGAAATTATTAAGAGCAAACATTGCTTTACCCAAAACTAATCAAACGTGGGTGGATTTCCAGGATAATTTCTTTCTAAAGTTAAGGAATTAACCACATGTACCACCAAACCACTCATCACGAATGACATTTTAATTATCAAACTGAGCCGAAGCTATTTTCTCAGCACTAGTACATGACAGGCCTGGAGGTACATTTCAAAGTAATGATGATGGTAATTAAAGGCTGTGAGACAGGTGAGCTGTAGTACTCGAAGAACGAAGAAGTCACTAAAATTCCTCACAGGGATATGAAGAAGAAGTAAAGGTTAAGGAAAGGAGCATTTTCTTGCTTGAAATTTTCCAATTTGCTGATAGCTGCTATCTGTGAACCTCCAATTAAGGACAATATATGAATAACATATTCCTGTAAATTCGTCTAAAACCTGCTGTGAATGCCTTTCATCTCATTCTATGCTAAGACTTTAAAAAGGTGTCATGAACTGGCTTTTTTTCTTTTTTATACTGTCATCTGAGGTCAACTAACAACATTCGTGTGGTTTTTACATTCAAAAACATCATAACTAATAAGTAATAGGCTATTTTCTACACTGGTTTTGAGGCTCTCTCCTGAACGCTGGGTTATGATGGGCGTGCAGCACTCGAGCCCACGGCTAGGATCGGAGAATATTTGCATATTTAATGAGCTTCAGGGAGGGATTGTTCTGAAAGCGGCAACCGGGATGATTCTCTCACAGGGCTTTATCAAGCAAACACAATGATTTATCTCATCTACCCGCGATTGATGGGAATATTATTTCTGTATTACATGGCCCGCATGATCGGTCAATATAAGCGTGAATTGCACACACACACACAAACACACGTGCGCAACCAGATCAAGAAAGAATATCTGCCGACGGGCTTACGTTTTGGTACACAGCCCAAACACACAGCCCCCGGACTACTATTACTACATATAAAAAATACGTTTTACTCACATAATTTTGTTGAACCATTCCTGTCAGATCCAGTTATAGAAGGCAAATCCAGCACTTGAGACTTCCGCAGTGAAATGAAGTGAACACACAAACGATCTTCCCCACGTGAGCTGGAACTTTATTAAAAATAAATGAAGTATCACACATTCCTAATATTATGATTCGAAGGAAGCTTATGCAGCGACTGTGTTCTTCCACAATATATTGCTATCTTCTTCAGCATGTTTATTGCTGCTGGCTTGTGATCGACCGATCAGCTCCATGAGTCGGTGGGCGGGGCTACTAAATTAGATAAGTGGGTGGGCGGGGCTACTGAATTAGACGAGTCGGTGGGCGGGGCTACTGGATTAGACGTTCTGTAGATGTGTGTGTTTCGTCGTGCGATGACGTAAGAGTGAAGCTCACGATCGTTTTCTGGGTCTGGTGTCTATAAAAGCTTTTCTTTGACTAAAAAGGACGTTTTCAGCTCTGAAACTTACAGTATAATCTTATATTATCATGACCTTGCTCAAGGGAAAGTTGATTTCCCAATTCATCACCCCTTTAAGCTAAAAGCTACAATCTTTTAGATTTTATCTTATTTGTCTGAGACTATAACTCTTGTTCATGTATCTCGTTCTCTTTATATCAGAATAATCATTGTCGGGGCTGCACACACAGTGTTCTTCTATCCCCAATGACCCATGACAAAAGAGCAGCAATGAAGGACGATTCATGGGTCCTTAAATGGCACAGACATTCTGTCTAAGTCCCCAGCAATCGGCAATGATCAAGCCAAACCAATCTAAAGGTGCAGCACTTTATGGAACCTTGAATAGCAAATACAGAGAAAATGGATCTCTCTCTCTCTCTCTCTCTCTCTCTCTCTCTCTCTCTCTCTCTCTCTCTCTCTCTCTCTCTCATTGCTGATAAATGCAAGGCAATTTCTTTAAGTCTACATATGCTCTTAGTGTTCATGCTACCTAGTAACTGCAGTTCACAATAACATACACCGCACTGAGTGTACAGATTTGCCCAAGCCATAGAAAAAAAAAATCCCTTTTAGCTTTGGCATCTCATGTGTATGAAGTCAATATTTTCAATGTTAAAATTCACCTATTCCAGTTTAATTTGCAACAACAATAGATAAAATGCATGTACAACTAAGCTTCATATACAGTGAATATAGCGCAAGTTCGCATCCTTTGGAAGTCCATGCAGAGTGGATTTGCTTTTACAGCGCAGAAAACATCCTCTTGTCGACATCATGTCAACGACACAATCCAAACTCTTCCAGTCTCAGCTACAGTTACAGTGTTTGAGGGCGGGTCAAAGAAGACGCTGTTCGCACGCAGCCAATTAAGGCCATCAGCTGGCATTATGCAAACTTGTTACAAACCTACAGGCAGTTCAGAATCACTTCTTTCTTTGAATTTCTCAGTATTTCTCTGTTTGCATGTAGAGGTGCTGGTCATATAATTAGATATCATCAACAAGTTGATTTATTTCACTAATTCCATTCAAAAAGTGAAACGAGTATCTTATATTCATTCATTACACACAGACTGATATATTTCAAATGTTTATTTCTTTTAATTTTGATGTTTATAACTGACAACTAAGGAAAATCCCAAATTTGAACATTTGAACAACAAAAACAGAACATTTGACTATTGTGAAAAGGTTCAATATTGAAGAAACCTGGTGCCAAACTCTCATTAGCTAATTAACTCAAAACACCTGCAAATGCTTTTAAATGGGCTCTCAGTCTAGTTATGTAGGCTACACTATCATGGGGAAGACTGCTGACTTGACAATTGTCCAAAAGACGACCATTGACACCTTGCACAAGGAGGGCAAGACACAAAAGGTCACTGCAAAAGAGGCTGGCTGTTCACAGAGCTCTGTCCAAGCACATTAAAAGATGTGGTAGAAAAAAGTGTACAAGCAATAGGGATAATGGCACCCTGGAGAGGATTGTGAAAGAAAACCCATTCAAAAATGTGGGGAAGATTCACAAAGAGTGGACTGCAGCTGGAGTCAGTGCTTCAAGAACTATTACGCACAGACGTATACAAGACATGGGTTATAGCTGTCGCATTCCTTGTGTCAAGCCACTCTTGAACAACAGACAGCGTCAGAAGCATCTCGTCCAGGCTAAAGACAAAAAGGACTGCTGAGTGGTTCAAATAATGTTCTCTGATGAAAGTAAATTTTGTATTTCCTTTGGAAATCAGGGTCCCAGAGTCTGGAGGAAGAGAGGAGAGGCACAATCCACGTTGCTTGAGGTCCAGTGTAAAGTTTCCACAGTCAGTGATGGTTTGGGGTGCCATGTCATCTGCTGGTGTTGGTCCACTGTGTTTTCTGAGGTCCAAGGTCAACGATACCAGGATGTTTTAGAGAACTTCATGCTTCCTGCTGTTGACCAACTTTATGGAAATGCAGATTTCATTTTCCAACAGGACTTGGCAGCTCCACACAGTGCCAAAGCAACCAGTACCTGGTTTAAGGACCATGGTCTTAAGTAGCCAGCAAACTCACCTGACCATAACCCCATAGAAAATCTATAAGGTATTGTGAAGAGAAAGATGCAATATGCCAGACCCAACAATGCAGAGGAGCTGAAGGCCATAGCAGAGCAACTGAGTATAAAGTACTGTACTGTACATGTTCATACTTTTCATGTTCATACCTTTTCAGTTGACCAAGATTTCTAAAAATCCTTTCTTTGTATTGGTCTTGAGAAATACTGTTATTTTCTGAGATACTGAATTTGGGATTTCAATGAGTTATCAGTTATAATCATCAAAATTAAAAGAACTAAACATTTGAAATATATCAGTCTGTGTGTAATGAATGAATATAATATACAAGTTTCACTTTTTGAATGGAATTAGTGAAATAAATCAACTTTTTGATGATATTCTAATTATATGACCAGCACCTGTATAGATTGTCTTTATCCCACAAGCTCTACTCACCAGAGGGGGCGCTGTCACAGTCATGAATGTTACACTTCTTTGTGTTCTTTGGTCGAGGTTCATGATCACAATCCGCATGCTCATTTTCATCCTCAAGCTCGGCCTTAGTGTTGACACATTTGACCAGTCGTCGCTGAACGCCTCCTCCACAGGACACCGAGCACTGCCAACACACAATAGACCGTTCACATGAACCCTAAATGTTTCAGTCCGATTTACACATTTGTTTACGTGTGCATTACACACATAACAAAACTTCATTGCATTGCCCACTCGCCACATTCAGGATCGAAGAAAGTCACCGATATGATGTCACTGCTAAAATAAAATTAAAATGCCATTCAGACTGAGTTCAGTTCAGAAACATTTTGAAGGTTTTTCAGTCCAATTGTGCTATCAATCAAATTATAAATGGATTATCTGAATGCATGAAAACATAGTGTTACATGACCAGTGTCCACTCTGACCCTTAGAATTTAAAAAAGTGGGTGCACAAGGTTTGAAGGACTTAAATATTTTATCATACGAACACTTTAATACCGATTAGCAAACCAGCCATATTGTGTCAAATCAACACTGGTGATGTTTTAGAATATTGAAATACTATGTCATGATTTCTTGACATTTTGGATGTCCAATAAGGAAACCTAATTATAGTGTAAGGTCTATGTATAAAAGCTGGTTCAGATGCAACTTAATGTGAAGGATGAGCATCGTGTTCATGGAGACAGTGATAGCTGCCGAAAGGTGAAATGTTACACCAGAAATGAACTCCTAACCCTATCCCACACTATAAGAGGCAGCTTACACAACCAATTGTACCTAGTTTTTACGCCTATTACTCCAACTTGCAGATACCCACACTTGAGTTCATGTGGTCACACTGTTCATTTGAATTCACTGATTGTCCAATTATGTTATTTCCTACATTGAGGTGTGACATTCTGCACAGTGTGAGTACTCTATTATTTCTCTTTATTTTTGAATACCTGGAAAGACTGAGAGATAATTCCAAATGAATCAATCTGTAATTTTCTTCCACTATTTGGGACGTTGACATTTTCAGAAATTGCCAAAACAGAACAAGTAAATTAATCAGAGGCTTTCAAGCGAATGTTTTCTTGCCAATCGTTTGTTGGGTGTTTTTTATTCCTTATCCATACATAATATAAGGGGGGTATTTTAATGGAGTCAGGAAGTCTTCTCTTGTTCACAAATCTTCACTTTTACACATTCAAATCAATCATGAGGTTTGTCCTCACTTTCTTCTTCTTTGCTGCCTTCCAGTTTTATGGTGTAGAGTTCGCTCACTGTTCTACACTTATGTAACCAAACAGATGTTCTTGGTTTTAATGGGACTGGGCAATATTTTGAGTGTTTTTCAATAATAATAATTAAAAAAAAAAGAGAAACAGAACCAAGCAAATGATGTCCTTTTAATTCTGAGTGTGTGGGCTTTTTGGATTCCATCTTTAGATGCATCGATTGTTATCTAGTGCAGCAAGACTGATCTCATGAAATGGCGTATGTATGATACACCAATTCGTATGCCATTTTGGCTTGCTATCAAGACGCATAATCGCTTTTTAGCGTGTTTATCAAGGCTGTTTCATTCTATCCCCCTACGCTGCCCCTACCCCTAAATCTACCCAACACACACACACACACACACATGCATGCACAGTCCCTACCCCTAAACCTACCCATCAAAAGAAACATTCTACATTTTTACATTTAAAAAAAAACATAATTTAGTATGTTTATAAATCTATTTACCTTGTGGACACACACACACACACACACACACACACACACACACACACACACACACACACACACACACACACACACACACACACACACACACACAGAGACATAATGGTTCGTTTCGGCGTAGACATACACGCGAATAGCTCAAAATGCGTACAGATAACACGCCACTTGGCTTTAGAAAATGGCATGTATGTTTACGCAAAGTCATGATGTCATGTTGAGTGCAGAGACACACTGTCAAACTTCAAAACTAATGCTTTCTCAAGAGCTTTATGATACCCACCCGACCCCAGGATCCAGTAATCCATTGGTTGCATGGATGGACATTGCAAGCCTGGATGTATTTGGGCTGCCCGTCGTCATCACATTTCCCAGTTTCAGGGCAAGTGACCAGCCTCTGTTGCTCCCCACCTCCACACATCTCTGAACACTGTGGGCAAAGACGTGTTAAAATCAGACACTGCAAAACATGCTTTTCTTACTTAGTATTTTTGTCCTGTTTCTAGTCCAAACCTCTAAAAATTCTTAAAACAAGAAGTATTTACTAGACAAAAATTATTGTCTTGTTTTAGGAAAGAATAGCTCAAAATTAAGAGAGTTTTTGCTTAAAATAAGCTAAATAATCTGCCAATGGTGTAAGCAAAATAATCTTAAAACAACATCATTTTACTTACCCCATTGGCAGATTATTTAGCTTATTTTAAGCAAAAACTCTCTTAATTTTGAATTATTCTTTCCTAAAACAAGACAATAATTTTTACTTGTCTAGTAAATGTTCTTAATGTAAGAATTCTTTGATATTTAGACTAGAAACAGACAAAAATACTAAGTAGGAAATGCATTTTGCAGTGTAGAGTGAAGATCAAGAAACAAGAATCTCAAAGGCCAACTACAGAGCACAAAACCTCTTTACCTGCCCCCAAGAGGAGGTGTACCAATCTAAACAGCTGTGGATGTTGCAGGGAATTCGGACAGGAGGTCTGGGAGAGCTGGCCTGACAATGAAACGGCCGTAGCAACCTTTGATCTCTTGTGTCGTGACACTGAATCTCTCGGACCTTCACTCCTACGCCACAGTTTTTCGAGCACTGCCAAAATAGAGATCAGGAGTAGCATCCACTGTTTCATTATTCATTGAAAATTCTCTGATTTTATGATGTTTGGGAGCATGCATCTTACTTTACTCCACTCTCCAATTTTCCATGCGGAGCAGGGTCGAAGGTAGCAGCGGCGCGCTGGCACTGGCCTAGTAGCTAAATCACAGTCGGATTCCTCATCAGTGCTGCAGGACACGGACCTCCAGATGGCACCAAGCCCACAACTCGTGGAGCACTACCATATGAAATCATTTGTAGTATTACGTATCGGTTCACACTGAAACAGGTGTGTAACCCTGCTTAATGTAATTCATCCAAGTAGGACCCGTTCCTGGATACACATTTACATTAAAGGGATAGTTCACCCAAAAATGAGAATGTGATGTTTATCTGCTGACCCCCAGTGCATCCAAGATGTAGGTGTGTTTGTTTCTTCAGGAGAACACAAATGAAGATTTTTAACTCAACCGTTGCAGTCTGCCAGTCATAATGCATGTGAATGGGTAACAACTCTATGAGAGAAAAAAACAAAAAACAAGCTTAGACAACCTGCACAAAAACCCTGCTGCTCGTGACGACACATTGGTGTCTTAAGACACGAACTGATTGGTGTCTGTGAGAAACACAACAGTATTTATGTTATTCTTTTGCTTCATATACAGACGAATCTCATCTAATGTTCCCATCTGTCATTACTTCCGTCTGGTAAGGTCAAACTGGCATGATCATATATATATATATATGCCTCAATAGTGCTACATCGGCCGAATGAGGCATCTACATAATATATCGCGCCAGTTTGACCATTCTAGGCGGATGTAATGACAGATGGGAACACTAGATGAGATTCGTCTGGATATGAAGCAAAAGAATAACATAAATACTGTTGTGTTTCTCAGTCACCGATCAGTTCGTGTCTTAAGACATCAATGTGTCGTCAGGAGCAGCAGGGTTTTTGTGCATGTTGTAAGCATGTTTTTTTTTACTCTCATAGAGTTGTTACCCATTCACATGCTTTATGACTGGCAGACTGCAACGGTTGAGTTAAAAATCTTCATTTGTGTTCTACTGAAGAAACAAACACACCTACATGTTGGATGCACTGGGGGTCAGCAGATAAACATCACATTCTCATTTTTGGGTGAACTATCCCTTTAACTAATCACATTTTTTGAGATTTTGGGCTTCAACAGCATTCTTATAACTATATTATGAAACCTGGTGTACACATACAGATGTGCTTAAAATGTTGTGAACCTGTTGCTGAATCTGTGAAAATTTGAATAATTTTAACAAAATAAGAGGGGTTATACAAAATGCATGTTATTTTTTATTTAGCACTGTTCTGAATAAGATATGTTACATGGAAGACAACAGAAAAATAGCTGAATTTTAAATCCAGCAATTTTTTTGTCTTTTGGACTATATGTAAACATCTTTAATGTAAAATATCTTATCCAGGATAGTACTAAATAAAACATTACATGCATTTTGTATGATCCCTCTTATTTTGTTAAAATGATTCACATTTTCACAGATTCAGCAAACGGTTCACAAACTGTACACTCATACACTAGCTATATGTTTCCATCCAAATTAATTTAACCTATGCGCAGAATTGTAATATCACATAACACATTTGCAAATAAAGCAGTTTCCATCCAGTGAGTCGAAGTAAACAAAATCCTAACCTCCTGATAAACTGGTACCAATTATCACTGAGAAAAATGGAAGTTGCAGCATTAGGAGAAGCCACTGTGGGTGTTATTCATATATAATAAATGACCTCAGAGCACGCAGACGAAATGCAATAAACGCAGTCATGTTATCTTGCTCTCAGAGGCGGATGCCTGTTGTTTGGGAACGCAGCTGTTTGAGACAGTTCTGGGCGGTAATAATACCCAACCACTTTGATGACAGACTTTGGCTCAGGCATTTCAGATCGTCGCTGTGCAACGAGATCGGTCAGCTGACTAGTCCAGTTATGCCGTCCCATCATCCCAACTTTAATGTGCATCAAAGAATCGTGTTTACACCACAGTGTAAGCACGTCTTCTTATTGAATAAAAATGATTCTACCCAACTGAGCGGATGGAAGCATGCCTACTGTCTGATTTAAGGATGGATAGTTGTGTCAAGTGATCCTTTATATCCATTTTATGGTGCTAAAATAACTTGAATCATTTAAGTCTTATTGGACCTGGATTCATTTTCCAAGAGGACAATGACCCGAAACATTCTTTTAACTATTGCCGGAACTACAGTACCTGCGAAGGAAGGACTGGACATGCCCCCTCCGCACCTCAACCCTATCAACCACATTTGGGGAGATTTGGAAAATAAACTGACCTATTGCACATTCAAAGGAAAGCCTTTGGCTATAGTTGCATAAGGCATGGGATAACATTAGGGTTGAAGTTCTCAGAGGAAATATATTGATACTATGCCAGAGAGATGTGCTACTGTAATTGCTGCAAAAGGTGGACATACCAAATATTAAAGTTAGTGTTATGAAAGTTATTAAAGTGGATAAAAACTGTATGGGCCCTATTTTAACGATCTGAAACGCAAGTGTCAAAGCGCGAAGCGCAAGTAACTTTGTGGGCGGGTCTCGGCGCTGTTGCTATTTTCCCGGCGGGATAAATGGCTCTTGCGCCTGGCGCAAATCTAAAATGGGTTGGTCTGAAGTAGCTTCATTATTCATAGGTGTGGTTTGGGCGTAACGTGAATAAACCAATCAGAGCGGCATCCAACATTCCCTTTAAAAGCAGCTGCGCAAGCTCCATTATGGGTCGCTATTATTATGGCGTATTTACCAGGTGCACGTTCTTGAAAGAGCAGCCCTTACGAAACAAAAATATATTGCAGTAAATTGGAAAATTTCATGCAATACATTAGGCAATATATTCACATATATGGGAATTAATATTTATATCTTTCAATATATTGAAAGCGGCAATCATTAGTATATTTTGCAATATATTACATGAATATATAATATATTTTATAATACCATTAATATATTATTCCATATATTTACAATATATTAAAATATATTTCAACTAATATATTGGTAAATATATTTTCCTTTCGTAAGGGAGTGAAAGACAGAGAAGTTGTGTTGTAGCCTATGGGGATTGGAGAAACCCACCCAAAATAGCGTCGGTTAAACAGGCGTCTGTAAAACAGTTTTTTAGTTTTTCAGTCGATTTTTTTTCCTGGTTCTTGACGGACAAACCAATTTGTCAGATGTCCTTATATACATATATGTCTTGCCACTATTGGGCAAACAGGCCTGATCCTTAATTACTACAATAAGCCTGAATAATTTATAAGCTAGATTTATGCCTATTTTTTCACATCTTCGTGGCACACCACGTGTTAATATGTTTTTAGTGTAACAATTTATGATTTGCAAAAATAACTGTTGCATCTGTGTAGATTACATGAGCAAAGTGTATGTTTGTGCCGGAACACGCCTCCTTTTTTTGCGCTGAACCGCCCAGGGAGCGCAAGTTCATTCACTAGTTTAGCGACGTGCTTCAGTGGAGGGAAAATCGCGCTTTGCACCGGTGCAAAATAGGAATGACACATGCGTCGGTGTACAAAGTCAATTGCGCTGGGTGCAAGATAGGGCCCTATGACTAACTTATGATATTTGATGGTCAGAGCAACCATCTGCATGTTTCATGAACATTATGAAATTAATTAATGTTTTGGAGGCAAAAAAGGTCAATATTTTCAGATCTGTCAGGTGTTCTAATAATTTTGGCCACCGCTGTAGCTGTCTGTGAATGTAATGGAATGATGAAGGCTCGGGTTGAATAACTAGTTCTTCAATGATTCATCTTCAGATTGATATGGTAAAATTGGCGCCATCGCTACGGTCTTTACAGTGTGTACAATCACTGAGCTTTAGGAAGCCTCTGGAACTGAAGTTAAATTATGGTAATGGGCGTTCAGCTTCCGAAATGTGTTGTGTGGTAGACCAATCACAAAAGACTGGGCCATTTGGCCAATAAGAGCAGAGTAACTCGCAGAAAGGAGGGATTAAGAGAGACTGATTCATCTATCGAGTCATTTGAGAATCATTAAATAAAATGTGGTGACATGCAAAGTATATTAAGAGAAAATTAAAGTTTATTTTGACCGTTGAAGCATATAAACCTCCAAAACAAAATTAGGAGCCTTTAAAATAGCATAATAGGGGCACTAATGACCTGGAAGTCAAAGTTATGTTTGTGTTGAGATCTAAAGCTGTGGTGTCAGCGTATTTTAATGACTTTTATCATGGCGGGCTTCTGCGGTTTCTCAGCCCATTATGGTTTCATATCTAGAGAATGTGAGGAATGCATAATTAACTACTCACAGCACTCCAGTTGCCTTTTTTCCAGTGTGCAGGGGAGGCCGATGGGGAAAGGGAAGACACAACCAGCCCAGTGGGCATCCGAGGGCTAGAAGAATGCACTGAATGCTCAATGCTAGTAGGAGTCGAGAGAGTGGGGTTCAGCCCAGTAGGTCTAAGCATTCGGGAAATAATAATCTCATTGTTATCGATCTCTGTCCAGCGAGGTGAGGGAATCGGAGTTCCCCAAGGCTCTATTCTAGGCCCGTTGGTCTTAGTTGTTGCAGTGGTTTCTGAATACCAACTGTGAGGTTCTGCTGCAATTGTAGTGTCCGGAATCTCAGTTGGAGTAAAGAGTGGGGGCTCAGAGTCACTTTCCGTTTCTGTAGGAGGTAGAGCTGTTGTTCCAGCTGCTGAGGTCATGCTACTGTAATGTTTGGCTGGGATAGAGGAAGTCAGAGAAGGAACAGACTCTTGAGAAAGGCTATCTGAGGTCGTAGTGAACTCCCGTACAGCGGGCCATGGTTCACTGGCCTCCGTTTTAATTGTTGGTTCAGTAAAAATGTCATAGTCTTCGCTGGTTGCACTACTTAGAAGCTCCAATGGGTGAGAAGTTGCACTCAGTGGGACTGTCGGCATGGCCGTACTCCATTGTAATGGAGTAGTGGGATTATAAACATGCCTGTTCTCATAAGAAGGTTCATAATTTTGAGTGCCATGTTGTGGTCGAAAGCTTTCCCAGTCACTTTCACCCCCAGGAACATCTTCACCAAACTCCCCTTCAGCTACTGGTATACTGGTATCTTTTTGATCGTCTTTGTATTCATCATGGTTATTTGAATTCTGTGTTTCAGGAGTTAAAAAGATGTTTGGCACAGTTTCATATAATATTGTGTGTGTGTCCTGAGGGGACACATCTGCAGGGGGTGGAGGTTCTCTTGTAATGCTGATGTCCTGACTTAAGCCAATATCAATGTCTGATGCCTTCCATTTGTCAAATAACCTAGTGACTACAGAGGATGATTCAGTTGTCGTAATGACAGGTAGAAAATAGTCCTCAGCAAATAGCTCATCATTATTTTCATCCTGTCCGTCTTTCTTTTGACTTTCTGTACCCTTGCTTGCAATGCTGTCAGAGCGCATAGTGGTGGGACTGTATTGGTTTGCAGTGGTGGATGGCGATGAGGTAGTTTTGGGCACTTCTGTCCGTGCCCTATAAACGCTTCCATGTTTAATTCCTGAGTTATCAAACAGATCTTTATCAAGGTCATACGTCAGATCCTCGTGGAATTTTATAAAATTATAGTCATAGTAAAAATCATCAACTTGAAGGTTTTTCACAATGGAATTACCAGAGGACTTTTCAACATGACTGTAATGTGAGAAATCATCTTCTATAATGTCATTGAGGTCAACACTGCCCCTGGGCTGATTTATAGTAGGACTGCCATGAGGTATAGCTTTTATCTCATTGAAAACTTCTTTGCTGGACGCTCCACTTCCTGACCATTCGTTGCCAAAGGTGTCCGGGTTTATGGGGCATTCCTTAGCATAGCATGGCATGGTTGAATTAGGCTTGGCTTTCGGATCACAGTCTACACCAGTATTCCAGCTGCAGGTCACGTCACGAATGCGGAAACCAGCTGCACAGCTCACTGAGCACTGAGGAAGAAACAGTCAGAAAGAGCTGTCAAGGTCAGAAAACTCTCACATCAATTTAAAAATAAAACAAAATAGGAATTGAGACATTAAAGACTCGTCTATGTGCAGTTTTATCCCATGAAACAAAATCTGAAGCTCGTCTTTAGGAAAGTAAGGAGTAAAAGCATGTAAAGCATGTACATTGTGAAGATTAAAGTTTTCCTCAGTTCAAATAATGTGATGGAGTAGTACTATGGTATAGAGAGAGGTCCAATAGTAGTTCCAAAATAATACTTGTTACTGCCAAATCGACTTGCTTTCTCAAATTATATTTAGAGTTTGGTTCATACCTTAATAATTAATTTAATATTTATAAAAAAATATACACTTTTTTTTGTTAGTGCCGCTAAAGTGCTAAGGCTGCACAGATTTCAGTAAAACCTTTCTTCACAGATCATTCTGTACTCTTTATGAATGTCATAATCACATTTCTGACACGACCACTCTCGGAGTGTTTGCAATGGTAATGGGTATGCCAATGTTGATATCTTTGGTCTTGAGGGAATTGATCTGCTGTGCTGCTGCTGTTATTGTTGCTGCTGCTGACTATTATTATTATTATTGTTGCTGCTGCTGCTTTTATTGTTGCTGCTACTGTTATTGTTGCTGCTGCTGTTTTTGTGGCTGCTGCTGTTATTGTGGCTGCTGCTGTTATTGTTGCTGCTGCTGTTATTGTGGCTGCTGCTGTTATTGTGGCTGCTGCTGTTTTTGTGGCTGCTGCTGTTATTGTTGCTGCTGCTGTTATTGTTGCTGCTGCTGTTATTGTGGCTGCTGCTGTTATTGTTGCTGCTGCTGTTATTGTGGCTGCTGCTGTTATTGTTGCTGCTGCTGTTATTGTGGCTGCTGCTGTAATTGTTGCTGCTGCTGTTATTGTGGCTGCTGCTGTTATTGTTGCTGCTGCTGACTATTATTATTATTATTGCTGCTGCTGCTGTTATTGTGGCTGCTGCTGTTATTGTTGCTGCTGCTGTTATTGTTGCTGCTGCTGTTATTGTGGCTGCTGCTGTTATTGTGGCTGCTGCTGTTATTGTTGCTGCTGCTGTTATTGTGGCTGCTGCTGTTATTGTGGCTGCTGCTGTTATTGTTGCTGCTGCTGTTATTGTGGCTGCTGCTGTTATTGTTGCTGCTGCTGTTATTGTGGCTGCTGCTGTTATTGTTGCTGCTGCTGTTTTTGTGGCTGCTGCTGTTATTGTGGCTGCTGCTGTTATTGTTGCTGCTGCTGTTATTGTGGCTGCTGCTGTTATTGCTGCTGCTGTTATTGTTGCTGCTGCTGACTATTATTATTATTATTGCTGCTGTTGCTGTTATTGTTGCTGCTGCTGACTATTATTATTATTATTGCTGCTGATTATTATTATTGTTGCTGCTGCTGTTATTGCTGCTGCTGTTATTGTTGCTGCTGCTGCTGTTATTATTATTGCTGCTGCTGTTATTACTGCTGCTGTTATTGCTGCTGCTGTTATTGCGGCTGCTGCTGCTTCTGCTTTTATTACTGCTGCTGCTGTTATTGCTGCTGCTGTTTTTACTCCTGCTGTTATTGCTGCTGCTGTTATTGCTGCTGCTGTTATTACTGCTGCTGTTATTGCTGCTGCTGTTATTACTGCTGCTGTTATTGCTGCTGCTGTTATTACTGCTGCTGTTATTGCTGCTGCTGTTATTGCTGCTGCTGCTGCTTCTGCTTTTATTACTGCTGCTGTTATTGCTTCTGCTGCTTCTGCTTTTATTACTGCTGCTGTTATTGCTGCTGCTGTTATTGCTGCTGCTGCTTCTGCTTTTATTACTGCTGCTGTTATTGCTTCTGCTGCTTTTGCTTTTATTACTGCTGCTGTTATTACTGCTGCTGTTATTGCTGCTGCTGTTATTGCTGCTGCTGCTGTTATTGCTGCTGCTGTTATTGTTGCTGCTGTTATTGCTGCTGCTGTTATTGTTGCTGCTGCTGTTATTGCTGCTGTTATTGTTGCTACTGCTGACTATTATTATTATTATTGCTGCTGATTATTATTGTTGCTGCTGCTGATTATTATTATTGCTGCTGCTGTTATTACTGCTGCTGTTATTGCTGCTGCTGCTTTTGCTTTTATTACTGCTGCTGTTATTGCTGCTGCTGTTATTACTGCTGCTGTTATTGCTGCTGCTGTTTTTACTGCTGCTGTTATTGCTGCTGCTTCTCCTTTTATTATTGCTGCTGTTATTGCTGTTGCTGCTGCTGCTGTTATTGTTGCTGCTGTTATTACTGCTGCTGTTATTGCGGCTGCTGCTGATTATTATTATTGCTGCTGCTATTATTACTGCTGCTGTTATTGCGGCTGCTGCTGCTCCTGCTTTTATTACTGCTGCTGTTATTGCGGCTGCTGCTGCTGCTTCTGCTTTTATTACTGCTGCTTTTATTGCTGCTGCTGTTATTGCTGCTGCTGTTTTTACTGCTGCTGTTATTGCTGCTGCTGCTGCTTCTGCTTTTATTACTGCTGCTGTTATTGCTGTTGCTGTTATTGCTGCTGCTATTGCTGCTGTTGTTATTGCTGCTGCTGTTATTGCTGCTGCTGTTATTACTGCTGCTGTTATTGCTGCTGCTGTTATTGCGGCTGCTGTTTTTACTGCTGCTGCTGCTGCTTCTACTTTTATTACTGCTGCTGTTATTGCTGTTGCTGTTATTGCTGCTGCTGTTATTGCTGCTGCTGTTATTGCGGCTGCTGCTGATTATTATTATTGCTGCTGCTGCTGCTTTTATTGCTGCTGCTGTTATTGCTGCTGCTGCTGCTGCTGTTATTGTTGCTGCTGTTATTACTGCTGCTGTTATTGCAGCTGCTGCTGATTATTATTATTGCTGCTGCTGCTTCTGTTATTGTTGCTGCGGTTATTACTACTGCTGTTATTGCTGCTGCTGTTATTGTTGCTGCTGTTATTACTACTGCTGTTAGTGCTGCTGCTGTTATTGCTGCTGCTGTTATTACTGCTGCTGTTATTGCTGCTGCTGTTATTACTGCTGCTGTTACTGTTACTGCTGCTGCTTCTGCTACTGCTGTTATTATTGCTGCCGCTGATTATTACTACTGCTGCTATTGCTGCTGATTATTATTACTACTGCTGCTATTGCTGCTGATTATTATTACTACTGCTGTTATTGCTGCTGCTGATGATTATTATTGCTGCTGCTGTTATTGTTGCTGCTGATGATTATTAATACTACTGCTGCTGCTGTTATTGCTGCTGCTGCTGATTATAATTGCTGCTGCTGTTATTGTTGCTGCTGCTGCTGATTATTATTGCTGCTGCAATTGTCGCTACTGTTGGTGATTGCTGCTGCTGCTGTTATTGTTGCCACTGTTGGTTATTATTGCTGCTGTTATCGCTGCAGCTGATTATTATTATTGCTGCTGTTGTAGAGCAAGTACGGGACTTGCTACTGCCAATATATACATGACACGCTGCTGTGAGCAAGTAAGACATGCTGCTGATGTACAATATAGCGTACATGAATTACCCGTAGCAGATCTATACAAGTGAAGCTGGGGAAGCTGGGGAAGCTGGGGAAGGAGTGTTTCTGAAAGCACTGCAACTGCTACAGCAAACGCTGACCAGCATTTGAAGGTTGAGCATGCAAGCTCATTGGCTACTGATACAGCAGGAACCATCAGCTGTGCCCTATAGAGAATGATGTGATTGCAAGCAGGTTGAGTTAAGGACCTGTTAGCCTGCGCCATCTAGAGTTTCATGACAGAACTTTGTATGTATATATCCTGGACACTATTTTAAGTAGCCTACCTTGCCGCTGATATATGCTCACCTCTGACCAGCTTCCAGTAGTCCAGTCAGCAGGACAGGATACGCGTGTGTTGCACGGGACAATTGACTCAGGCTTAGGCAAGTGTTGGCATTCAGTTGGCTGAAGCGCTCGTTGCTCATCCAGCCCTAGGCTCCGAATACACAGCACTGTTCTCTTACTAAGCCCCATTTCCCCACAGCTAGATGAGCACTTCTGCCACTCTCCAACCCACCATCTGATGACACAGAAACATCACAGTTTACTGCACTGATGATGGCTAGTCGTTTTAAAAGCAATTGAGTAGACTGTTGCTGATGGGTGTGTAAAGCACATGTCCATCCAGCTGTAAAACTCACATTGCTGGACATGAGCCCTTATTACAGCTAGTCTGCTTGTCATCAGGCCTAGTAGACGGATCACAGTAATGCTCCTCAACAATTCCAGATGTTCTCTCCACACAGTGCACAACCTGCCTCTGCACACCTGGAAAAAAAGGAGCAGTTGTTTAGAAACCAATGCTCGACATAAAGCAATCAGAGAAATTAGCAAATTACAGAATTTTCTGAAATACAGCTTATTCATTTGATCCCTTTATAATAGGGTCTCATTAGTTAATGCACCAACTAGCCATTGAACAATACATTCTTTTACCATAAAATGTTCGTGATTATGTTAGTTTAGTTTTAACTTTTGACAAAGAAACGTTTGCAAAATAATTTCCGTCAAACTTTTAAACCAGGAGCAGTAGGCATCCCCAAGAGTAAAATGACAAAATTTGAAAATGATATAAAAATATTAATTGGAATGATGCATTACAAATTAGTGATCTGGACAAAAACTGCGAAATTGTGATGAGAACCATTGAAAAAATTATTCAAAAGTATACACAACCGTTAAAATATAGACAAAATAGTGCATCCTTACTATGGCTAAATTCAGACATCCATCAATTAATGAGAAAGAGAGATTCTGCTTTAAAAAATCATTGCTTACAAAAACACAGACAGATATTCTAATCTTTAAATCTTTAAGAAATAAAGTAGTTAGTGAAATGAGAAAGGCGAAAACTGCATATTTTGAGCAACTTATTGCAGAATCAGGGGGGAATAGCTCATCTCTTTGGAAGTGTATTAACAAACTTTCTAAACGATAAGGGATAAATAGAAAACCATTGTTGGAGCTGAATATAAATGGAAGACGTAGTACTGATAGCACCGAAATTATTGCTAATGACTTTAATAGATATTTCATCCAGTCTGTTGAAGAACTTGCTATATGTTTTGAACCTGTACAATTGCCTCAATATGCAATAAAAGATACACCTTCATCCTTTCGTATCTCTGAGGTTGATGAAGATAAGATTCTCCAAATTATTAATCAATTGAACAATTCAAGAGCTAAGGATATATTTGGAATGGATACAGAACTTGTTAAAACATATAGTGCTTGTTTGCTAAAGCCATTGGTCCATTTGATAAATTCATCTATTAGAGAAAGTAAATTCCCCTCAGACTGGAAAACTTCTATTATAACCCCAATTTTAAAGGCAGGATCGGTTGATGAGGTTCAGAGTTATAGACCAATTTCTATACTCCCGGTAATTTCTAAAATTCTGGAAAAGTTGGTAGCTGAACAACTTATCAACTATCTAGAAAAAAATTATCTACTTCACTCTAATCAGTTTGGTTTTAGGCCTAAGTATTCAACAGAAATGGCAAATTGCCATCTCACGGAATTCATTAAGGGAGCTTTAGATAATGGTAATGTGGTAGGCGCAGTATTTTTAAAACTTAAAAAGGCATTTGATACTGTGAATCATGAAATATGCATTCATAAATTAAATATGTTTAGTTTCTCTGAGCAGGCAATTAGTTGGTTTAGATCATATTTAGAATCTCGAAATCAGTGTGTTAAGATAAATAATTTAAAATCATCTTTACAAAACAATGAGATGGGTCTCCCTCAAGGGTCAATTTTAGGTCCACTGTTGTTTTCCTTGTATGTTAATGATTTTCCAAATTGTAGTACAGAAACTAAATGTCAGTTATATGCAGATGACAGTCATTTATGTATCAGCACAGACTCCTCGCTTAGCTGCAGATATATTAACAAGTGAAATGACTGGTGTGTCACAGTGGCTGCAAAACAACTGTTTGACCTTGAATTGTTCAAAAACTGTCTCAATGTGTTTTTCAATTAGAAGCAAGGAAATGAACGGTTTTATAATTAAGATCAATCAAAAGGCAATAGAGAGAGTTAATGATTTTACATATTTAGGTGATATTTTAGATTCTCAATTAAAATTTGATGTGCATGTAAAAAGGTTGTGTAGAACCATCAGAACAAATCTGAATTGTTTTTATATGATTAGGCCGTATATACCCCTAAAAGCAGCCAAGTTATATATGCATGCAATGGTATTCTCCCATTTATCTTATTGTGTGACCGTCTGGAGTCAGGTTTCTCAGTCGACTATCAAACCTGTTAGATCTTTATAACAACGAACATTAAAAATATTGGACAAGAAACCAGTTAGATGGCATCATTGTAACATTTTACAAAAGTATAATTTGCTTAGCTTTGAACATTTCATTAATTTTTCTCTTATTAAAATGGTTTTTAAATGTATAAACAATCTTGCTCCAGCTATCATATGCCAATTAATAACAAAACAACGCAGTAAGGGAATGACTACAAGAGGTACAACTAATCAGAATTGCACAGTACCGAAAAGGAAAACTACATTTGCACAATCCACATTTTCAGTTCAAGGTACACTGCTTTGGAACAGCCTGCCAGTTGAATTAAAAATGCAAACAGAGTTAAAACTCTTTCAAATAAATCTAAAAAAGTGGTTCAAACAAAAGCAGGTTAGTGAACATTGTTGGTCATACACAGTCTTAGTTTTCTTTTTTAATTGTTTTTTTTTCTTTTTTCTTTTTCTTTTATGTGTGTGTGTGTGTGTGTGTGTGTGTGTGTGTGTGTGTGTGTGTGTGTGTGTGTGTGTGTGTGTGTGTGTGTGTGTGTGTGTGTGTGTGTGTGTGTGTGTTGTGTGTGTGTGTGTGTGTGTGTGTGTGTGTGTGTGTGTGTGTGTGTGTGTGTGTGTGTGTGTGTGTGCGTGTGTGTGTGTGTGTGTGTGTGTGATGTTTTCTTGTTGTTTTAAAAGCCTAACCAGGGACTGGGGCTGCAAATTAGCCTTTGGCTATAAGCCTATATGTGGAGCATCGGCAGCATGAAAATGTTTTTTTCTGCATTGTCCCTGTCAAATAAATAAATACATACATACATCTCAAAAAAATTAAATTAGTAAATGTTGAGATTATTTAACAACTTAGATAATGTTAATGTTACCCGATTTTAATACAATTGCCAAAAGTGTATTAATTTTATATATTCAATTAATTTCTGTGATCAACACATTTGATGTCATGAAAATATGAGCAAATTAGTGAAAGAAACATCAATAGAAATATGCCAATAAAATGTAGTGTTAATGGCTTTTCATGTTCTCTTCAGCATATCTTTTTTTGTGAAAAACAAGTGAAATGCCACCAACACTAGAATTTACCTTCATGAAAATGACAAGTATCTTAATATTTTAATTTGGCTGGCATTTAGAGAGAGGCATTTTATTTAATAATTTAGTTTGCCTTATGAAACCAAGCACCCTTTCTGTGGTTTGAACAATTTCTGATAGTCTCTGAGAATAAACTGAATATAATAAAAATCTTAAGATCATACGTTCTGTAGTTCAAAACTAGAGATGGCAACAATTTCATGGCCTGATGTTTACCACTTTCATTACTCTTCATTATTCTACCGTTGAATGGACTCCAAAAAGAGGAGGGATAGCCCTTCGTTTGTGCTCTGCTCAGCTGGAGTCACATCCTCGGGCTGGTGTTGACCTTTATTTGACAGCTTTGAGAAGCAGAATCCAATAGAGAGATGAAGGCACCCACAGTCCTTCACAGGTGTTTGAAGAATGTTATCAGATGAACCCTCAAACAGATGGGATAAAGGCCCTCGGGGCCCAAGTGTCAGCCTACACTGATTGGTGTGACTCCCAAAAGATGTGCATGGAGATTATGTGACACATTGTGACATAATGTCTTTTGTCAAATTATAAATGTTTAACTCAAGATACATTTTATGTTTTACTGTCATCAGAATTCCACATTTGGGCCGTCGATTTAACACGTTAATTTGGTGGATTAATTATGGAAAAAATAATGATAATCCTCAATCGCGCTCAGTGTGAAAGGCCCTTTATACTGCATTTTTCCCCAAACAAAGCCGCAGCAGAGCTGTTTTGCGTCTCAGAGCATTTGTTACTGAATGAATCAGTGTTTTTTAATGAATCAAGTGAGCCATTGATTCAGTGAATCAAACATAAAGCCTGTTATGACCTGGCTCAAACTCACAACACAAAGAGGACACTTCACAAAATTGGTTTCAATAAAGGAAATATTTGTATTTAAAGTCAAACAAAACATGTCAAGGGCAAGACATGAATTAAAAACCTGCTTCACTTGCTTTGTTCCTGAATGAATCAGCCATTGGAATGGATCGGTTTAGTGTGTGATTCAATGACTCACTCATTAAGACAGTGACCCGCTGCCACCTACTGGTGATTTTAGTTTCATACTAAAGGGATAGTTCACCCAAAAATAAAAATTTGCCCATGATTTACTCACTCTCAAGCTATTCTAGATATACAGTCTTGTTCAAAATAATAGCAGTACAATGTGACTAACCAGAATAATCAAGGTTTTTAGTATATTTTTTATTGCTACGTGGCAAACAAGTTACCAGTAGGTTCAGTAGATTCTCAGAAAATAAATGAGACCCAGCATTCATGATATGCACGCTCTTAAGGCTGTGCAATTGGGCAATTAGTTGAATTAGTTGAAAGGGGTTTGTTCAAAAAAATAGCAGTGTGGCATTCAATCACTGAGGTCATCAATTTTGTGAAGAAACAGGTGTGAATCAGGTGGCCCCTATTTAAGGATGAAGCCAACACTTGTTGAACATGCATTTGAAAGCTGAGGAAAATGGGTCGTTCAAGACATTGTTCAGAAGAACAGCGTACTTTGATTAAAAAGTTGATTAGAGAGGGGAAAACCTATAAAGAGGTGAAAAAAATGATAGGCTGTTCAGCTAAAATGATCTCCAATGCCTTAAAATGGAGAGCAAAACCAGAGAGACGTGGAAGAAAACGGAAGACAACCATCAAAATGGATAGAAGAATAACCAGAATGGCAAAGGCTCAGCCAATGATCACCTCCAGGATGATCAAAGACAGTCTGGAGTTACCTGTAAGTACTGTGACCGTTAGAAGACGTCTGTGTGAAGCTAATCTATTTTCAAGAATCCCCCGCAAAGTCCCTCTGTTAAAAAAAAAGGCATGTGCAGAAGAGGTTACAATTTGCCAAAGAACACATCAACTGGCCTAAAGAGAAATGGAGGAACATTTTGTGGACCGATGAGAGTAAAATTGTTCTTTTTGGGTCCAAGGGCCACAGGCAGTTTGTGAGACGACCCCCAAACTCTGAATTCAAGCCACAGTACACAGTGAAGACAGTGAAGCATGGAGGTGCAAGCATCATGATATGGGCATGTTTCTCCTACTATGGTGTTGGGCCTATTTATCGCATACCAGGGATCATGGATCAGTTTGCATATGTTAAAATACTTGAAGAGGTCATGTTGCCCTATGCTGAAGAGGACATGCCCTTGAAACGGTTGTTTCAACAAGACAATGACCCAAAACACACTAGTAAACGGGCAAAGTCTTGGTTCCAAACCAACAAAATTAATGTTATGGAGTGGCCAGCCCAATCTCCAGACCTTAATCCAATTGAGAACTTGTGGGGTGATATCAAAAATGCTGTTTCTGAAGCAAAACCAAGAAATGTGAATGAATTGTGGAATGTTGTTAAAGAATCATGGAGTGGAATAACAGCTGAGAGGTGCCACAAGTTGGTTGACTCCATGCCACACAGATGTCAAGCAGTTTTAAAAAACTGTGGTCATACAACTAAATATTAGTTTAGTGATTCACAGGATTGCTAAATCCCAGAAGAAAAAAATGTTTGTACAAAATAGTTTTGAGTTTGTACAGTCAAAGGTAGACACTGCTATTTTTTTGAACACACCCCTTTCAACTAATTGCCCAATTGCACAGCCTTAAGAGCGTGCATATCATGAATGCTGGGTCTCATTTGTTTTCTGACAATCTACTGAACCTACTGGTAACTTGTTTGCCACGTAGCAATAAAAAATATACTAAAAACCTTGATTATTCTGGTTAGTCACATTGTACTGCTATTATTTTGAACAAGACTGTATATGACATTCTTCTTTCAGACGAATAAAATCTGAGTTATATTAAAAATGTCCTGGCTCTTCCAAGCTCTATAATGGCAGTGACTTGTGTAGTTTTTAAAGTCCATCTATCCATCATATAACTGCTCCTTTATTAAAGGGTTAATAAAGGCCTTCTAAAGCAAAGTGACACATTTGTATATTTGATATATCATATATTTCTTACACATATGTGCCACTTTGCTTCAGAAGACCTTTATTAACCCCTGGAGCCAAGTGGAGCAGTTATGGGGTGAGGGGTTCGAATGCTGGTCGCCATGTTGCTCCTCCATCTTGAAAGTACAGTAGCCAAAGAGGGACATACCCGTAAATTCAAGCTTCGCCTTTCGCGTTTTAACACTCGATGGCACCGTGTCGAATGTGAAGAGGGGGATTGCCATGTTAATCTTGGACTAAATCGGCCACCAAAGGAGTTAAAACGAAATCAGAATTGAGAGGAACAGAAACTAATATTCACTGGATGGTCATATACCTTTACACCGCTAGATGGGGGAAAATATCACACAGTGTAGCTTTAAGAGTATACATTTATTTTGGTAAACTTGGTGGTGTAATTTCTTTTTTTCCACATTATTGTTTGTTTATTTGACGATGTACTGGTAATTGTATTTTGTTATGTTTCTGTTATTATGTTTTGATTGGTGTATGTTAAATGAGATGATACATCTCAAGGGGTTAATCCTATTAATAAATCTAAACTTCAAATTAATAAATTCAAATCAATTTTTTTTTAATTCATATGAATGCCACCTGTGAGCTGCATTAATACGGTCTGTATAAATTGACTTAAATACCACTTCAGATGAAGCTTCTGGAATAAAAAGGTTATGGTTACATTGTAGCCTTAAAAGTTTGTGTGCAATAAATTCTGTGTTCGAATCAAAATATTTATTTTATATAAAACAATAATGGTGTTAAAATATTTGGAAGTAATTTCCCAGCCAAAACTGATGCAAGATTATTTTGTGATTAATTCAATTAATTAATCGGCACATGTAATTAATCGCTAACAGTGTAATCTTGCATTTCTTTCATGTGCAGAATGGAAGAAATACACAGGAGGACTTTGCCCACTCACAAATATTTAATCATTTATAAGCTTAAACTCTGAGATTTTTATTTTATTTTAATTTAAACATAAATGCATAGCTCAGCTCGTTTTAAAACATTATTTGATGTATTGGGAACCCTTATTTGAATTTGGACCAACAAAGCTTTAATTCTGCTGGTATGATATAGAATAATTGATTTACCTGCTGTGCCAGACCAATTAAATGATGTCATTTGTTTGAGCACTTCAGTCAAATGAAAGATGAGCAGCGGTTAATTGCATCTAAAAATAATCATACTCTATCTCTTCAGCACTATTGAGGCTGGTGCTCTTGGGTTAGATGTGGACACATGTTTGTAATATTAATTTTTCATATTCATAAAATGAATGTTAATTAAAAACTGTGTGCTGTGTAATAACCTTCAACAGAACTGTTGGTGACCAACACAACCTGTTGACAACAAAACCCATACATTTGCTTGTATTTTTCTCTCTAAATGAAAAGAACGGTACATACAAGTTTAATCCTTATAAATACACGATTTAAATTATACATTTATCTTCCATATTACCAAAAAAGCTTTGCTTCGCAGTGTGTAATTGCATGCAAATCCTTAAGCCTGTGGTTTCTACCTTGTCAAATAGAAACATTTTCAATTTGTAAGATTAAATATTAGTCTCTGAGATACAAGGAACAATATAGCTGCGAGCAGCAATTATCAGGGTTCAAGCAGTTAAGGCCTTTAAGCACGTGCGTAAAAAGATTCAGCAAGCATGTAACCGCTTGGATCATAGATAGAAAAGACTATTTACAGCCAATACAGGCAATTTACCATTGGAAATAAATGGTTTTTAAGGCTTTTTTACAGCGCCACCTATGGTCCGAACTCTATAAAAGTTTGCATGCTTGTTTAGAATCATATGTTGCATGTGCTCACCTATTTTTGTGAAGTTTCGAGTTTTGGTTTAGGAGTTATAGGCTTTGGTGTGCAGTTGGCCACACCCATTTACGATCGCCTCCGTTAGCCTTGTCTAATAGGTGCTCAAACTTCAATGGCTGATGGCGGCCATGTTTTCTGAGATACGCCAATGTCCTCATTGATTATCATGGCACCTTGGACAAAGACACTGCATGCCAATTTTCAAGTCAATCGGACAAATGGTCAGGTGGTTATAGCCATTTTCAATTTATCTCCCAGTTATACCGCCGACAGGTGGCCAATCGGCAGTTTTTTTTTCCTGTGACCAAAAGATTGAGCTCATACATATGTGTGCTGAGTTTGGCGAAAATATCTTATTGCAGTCACAAGCTATAACCATTTTGGTAAAAGTGGCTCCACCCACTTCGAACTTTTGGCGCACCTTATTGACCATGAATCAAAACTTCAACTTTTTTTAATAATTATTTATAATTATTTATATCTGGAGTTTGAATATAAATAATTATACTGCACTGGTTTGATTCTAATCAGGTGAAAAACCTAGGACTAGTTTGCAAAATTAAGTTTTAGGCAAAATTCAAAATGGAGGAAAATAAATTGAGATATATACACTTTGTCCATCTTGAGCCACGGATTCCAATGATATAAGAGTTATGAGCGACTTCGAACTTTTGATTGCTGTAGCACCCCCTATTGGTCGATTGGTGTGATATGTCAGTCTCTCTCTCCAAATTAAGACCAACCATCTGACCAAGTTTCAAGTCTTTAGGTCTTAAAGCTTGGTCAAACATATTAAAATCCTTACAATTACAATAGGGTTTCAGCACTTGGACTCCTAAAAATATGCAGCAAAATTAGAAAATTAGTAGCAGTTCTTTTTAGTCATCCTTACATAAGCAGATGAGGGTCACATGAGAAATATTTTTTTTTGTGTAAAAACTCTCAGGAAGTTTATCATAATTACACTTTGATTATTGTATAGCAATGCCTTTATGAAGGACACTGTAAGAACATCAAATATACTTTTTTAAACACTCTGTTTGTTCCTGCATGGTTCCTAATTACATTCATAACAACAGCGGTGGATTTAAAAGGCCTTCAACATCATTAACTGGAAATGCTTAGCAGATTAACCCGCCTGCCGAACAAAGAAACTGCAGCCACCTGGGATCCCTGGCTCAAATTAGACACACTTTAAAAACCATTAAAAGATTCTCTCAATTCTTGATTAGAGGACAACAAGTCTGAAGACCCCATTTGTTGCTGAAAATGCTAAAAGGCCATAATAAGTCTTAAAGTTCCTCTGTGGTAAAAATCAAGTTTTTAATGTAGTTTATATGTCCATGTGGTGTTTTTAATATGCTTTAATTCAGACAAACCATGTGCAAATTCAAAGTCAACATCATTGCTAAGTATTTTCTCTTTAAAACCAAAGACCATCTCAAAAACGTGGTTTGAAACTATATGTGTTTCTGACCGTGTAACCAATTACGTCACAAAGGGGGGCGGGGCTTTAGCATATCATTAACCATGCTCTGAAGCAGGCAAGTCTCAAGAGAAGAGGATTATCTTGCTTTATTTTACAGTTGATATGAAAAATCGGGTAGATTTAGCGATGTAGTGGGTGTATTATGTATATGATGTATATTACAAAGTTATGATGAATATGGCTTCTCCACTGACTCCATTGCATTCAAAGGGATACTGATACTGAAGGCAGATTGAGATGGAGAATGGGACATGGTTTGTGTAACCTTAGCAACACATAATTAACTGTTTGATAACGTAGTCAAGGCAAAGGCTAATCATATTAATAACCATTATGTATCCAACGTTGTAAAGAGCAATGCCTTTGTGCAGCGCTTACGCTACAGTAGACTGCTGAGCTGGTGTGAGTGAGTGGAGGCGGGGCTCATTTGCATATTCATGAGCCAGAGTATACTAAATGAAGCAAGGGTGTAGAGTTACTTTCAAGCTATTTTAAGTCATGAAGAAATATATATATATATATTTTTTTTTTTTTAATTCATTTTGGTGACCAAAGATGAGTTTCAAGCATGGGGTCAGAAATATTGTGTGTGTGTGTGTGTGTGTGTGTGTGTGTGTGTGTGTGTGTGTGTGTGTGTGTGTGTGTGTGTGTGTGTGTGTGTGTGGGACAAGACCCACCCACTTTTTACGACCAATGATATTGGACCCACTCACTTTCATCATCTCTAAATCAGCATGTCTGTTCACCTACCCCTACCCGATAAACACTTATTATTAAACACGTTACTCTTTATTTCCGCTTTTCAAAAAAATGATTTTTCATTTTTATTAAAAATAAATGCCTTTCCGATCTGATATGTGATGGGACAAGGGAGTAGAGCAAGTTGGGTAAAAGCCAGATTCGAACCTCTGATCGATTTGTGTCAAAACTTGATGACCTGCGTCTTACCCCTACACTATAGCCTTGGTAAATAATTCAGTGATTTCCGTAATTTTGTCTGGTCCAATCAATCGTTTAGTAAACAGCGGTATATTTGTGTTTTTACTGTAAATGGCCACTAATGTTACTCCAGTAAATTCTTAGAGAGAGGACCAATCCACATTTTATTTGCTTCTGACGCCCATGGTTTCAATGGTTTCAAGGATAAAATTATTGACTACAGAGAGATTTTTAAATATGGGAACATTCAGTCATTTCTATACACTGTCACAAAAAAGGTACATTGCTGTCACTGTGGCGGTACCCTAAGGTACAAAACCAAAAATGTACTAATATGTACCTTCAAGGTACTAACAAACACTCTTAAAATACTGATATGTAACATTTAAGGGGGAGTAAAGTACAAATATCTCCCTTTTCACTTTTGTACCTTAGGGTACCGCCCCAGAGACAGATCTGTACCTTTTTTTCTGAGAGTGTATAAATAAAACTGACAATGTGCTTTTATTATTTTTTGTACATAACCTTCACCTTGACTGGTTCTATTGGCCCACAGACGACAAAAATAAGCAAAAGCCTCAGAAAAATCTCAACACAGTATTATACACCTAGGTTCGACTGACATTCAGGTTCAGTTCAATCGCATGATGTGAATGCTGTTTTCAGAACACGGGTGTGTGTCAAGTGTGCCGTATAAGTCCTGAAAACTGAAGACAAAACATTTAGACCGCCCCCAGGTGGCTGGATGCAGTATAGGTTAGTGTTGGGCAAGTTACTGAACATTAGTAATTAGTTACAGTTACTTCTTTTAAAAGTAATTAAGGTACTTTACTAATTACTGTATATTAAAAGTAATTATTTACTATGGAAAGTAACTTTTACATTACTTTTATGTCTGCTTTTTCAATGTAAATATAAACAGTACTGAACATTTTTACAGCTATTTATTGTCATCAACAGAGCAACAGGCCTTCAAATCAAGCAGTAGTGCTGGTGTTTAGTGTTCTTCAGCACAGCTTGGAGAGTTATGGCCTTTTTACACCTGCTCACTTCATTAATTTTCTCTGACCAGATATCTATGCGACTGTGAAAAGACCAGAATTATCTCGTAACCACATATGTAAATTTTACTTCTGGCAAATTGTTAAAAAATAAACGTGTGAGCGTGTTACCTATGTATGTTGTAGTCAGATAGGACGTGCTGCTGCAACACGCGTCGCCACAAATGAGTAAAGCAAGCCAATCCGCAAACAACCGTAAGGAAAACTGAAAGTAAGTATTAAACCGGGTGCACACTGTGCGATTTAGACAAATTTAGCAAATCCTAAAAGATTCCTCTGATCCGAGGCTAAAATCTGACGTCTTTGGTCGTTAGTTTGACATGTTCACCGGCAGCCGATTAATGAGCGCTGCGATCAGATTTTACCTCAGACGAAATTCTGGCAGTGTCACTTCTCCTTCTCCAGTGTGACTTCTCCTACGACGACAGTCAAATTTCTCGGCTTTTCAAGACAAACTATGACCAAAACGAGAGCTAGAGATTTATTTGTAGCCAGCATTTCAGTCCCGCGTGTAACGCAGCTCACTGTTACCGAACGCATCATTCATTGATGATATAAAATCCGGACAAGTTTTCTTGCGCGCGTTCGTTTTTAGCTCCTTCACTATCGTACAGTCTGACATTAATGCCAACTGAGATCTTACAGTGTGACATGGCTTACATCAGGGATCATGTTCGTACAGTCTGACAAGGGACATTCGCAAAGGATTTCGAAAAATCACACAGTGTGCGGGACCCATTAGATGCTCAAAAAC